>NW_026290975.1:147500-182500 GCF_023373465.1 Oncorhynchus keta
TCCCTGGTCATCCCTCCTGCCTCTGATCTGGAGGACTCACTAAACAGAGAACATCCCTGATCATCCCTACTGCCTCTGATCTGGAGGACTCACTAAACAGAGAACATCCCTGGTCATCCCTCCTGCCTCTGATCTGGAGGACTCACTAAACAGAGAACATCCCTGGTCATCCCTCCTGCCTCTGATCTGGAGGACTCACTAAACAGAGAACATCCCTGGTCATCCCTCCTGCCTCTGATCTGGAGGACTCACTAAACAGAGAACGTCCCTGATCATCCCTCCTGCCTCTGATCTGGAGGACTCACTAAACAGAGAACATCCCTGGTCATCCCTCCTGCCTCTGATCTGGAGGACTCACTAAACAGAGAACATCCCTGATCATCCCTCCTGCCTCTGATCTGGAGGACTCACTAAACAGAGAACGTCCCTGATCATCCCTCCTGCCTCTGATCTGGAGGACTCACTAAACAGAGAACATCCCTGGTCATCCCTACTGCCTCTGATCTGGAGGACTCACTAAACAGAGAACATCCCTGGTCATCCCTACTGCCTCTGATCTGGAGGACTCACTAAACAGAGAACATCCTGATCATCCCTACTGCCTCTGTTCTGGAGGACTCACTAAACAGAGAACGTCCCTGATCATCCCTCCTGCCTCTGATCTGGAGGACTCACTAAACAGAGAACATCCCTGGTCATCCCTACTGCCTCTGATCTGGAGGACTCACTAAACAGAGAACGTCCCTGATCATCCCTCCTGCCTCTGATCTGGAGGACTCACTAAACAGAGAACATCCCTGGTCATCCCTACTGCCTCTGATCTGGAGGACTCACTAAACAGAGAACATCCCTGGTCATCCCTCCTGCCTCTGATCTGGAGGACTCACTAAACAGAGAACATCCCTGATCATCTCTACTGCCTCTGATCTGGAGGACTCACTAAACAGAGAACGTCCCTGATCATCCCTCCTGCCTCTGATCTGGAGGACTCACTAAACAGAGAACATCCCTGATCATCTCTCCTGCCTCTGATCTGGAGGACTCACTAAACAGAGAACGTCCCTGATCATCCCTCCTGCCTCTGATCTGGAGGACTCACTAAACAGAGAACGTCCCTGATCATCCCTCCTGCCTCTGATCTGGAGGACTCACTAAACAGAGAACATCCCTGGTCATCTCCTGCCTCTGATCTGGAGGACTCACTAAACAGAGAACATCCCTGATCATCTCCTGCCTCTGGTCTGGAGGACTCACTAAACAGAGAACATCCCTGATCATCTCCTGCCTCTGGTCTGGAGGACTCACTAAACAGAGAACATCCCTGATCATCTCCTGACTCTGATCTGGAGGACTCACTAAACAGAGAACGTCCCTGATCATCCCTCCTGCCTCTGATCTGGAGGACTCACTAAACAGAGAACATCCCTGGTCATCCCTCCTGACTCTGATCTGGAGGACTCACTAAACAGAGAACATCCTGATCATCCCTCCTGCCTCTGATCTGGAGGACTCACTAATCAGAGAACATCCCTGGTTATCCCTCCTGCCTCTGATCTGGAGGACTCACTAAACAGAGAACATCCCTGATCATCCCTCCTGCCTCTGATCTGGAGGACTCACTAAACAGAGAACATCCCTGGTCATCCCTCCTGCCTCTGATCTGGAGGACTCACTAATCAGAGAACATCCCTGTTATCCCTACTGCCTCTGATCTGGAGGACTCACTAAACAGAGAACATCCCTGATCATCTCTCCTGCCTCTGATCTGGAGGACTCACTAAACAGAGAACATCCCTGATCATCCCTCCTGCCTCTGATCTGGAGGACTCACTAAACAGACAACATCCCTGGTCATCCCTACTGCCTCTGATCTGGAGGACTCACTAAACAGAGAACATCCCTGGTCATCCCTACTGCCTCTGATCTGGAGGACTCACTAAACAGAGAACATCCCTGATCATCTCTCCTGCCTCTGATCTGGAGGACTCACTAAACAGAGAACATCCCTGGTCATCCCTCCTGCCTCTGATCTGGAGGACTCACTAAACAGAGAACATCCCTGGTCATCCCTCCTGCCTCTGATCTGGAGGACTCACTAAACAGAGAACATCCCTGGTCATCCCTCCTGCCTCTGATCTGGAGGACTCACTAAACAGAGAACATCCCTGGTCATCCCTACTGCCTCTGATCTGGAGGACTCACTAAACAGAGAACATCCCTGATCATCTCTCCTGCCTCTGTTCTGGAGGACTCACTAAACAGAGAACATCCCTGGTCATCCCTCCTGCCTCTGATCTGGAGGACTCACTAAACAGAGAACATCCCTGGTCATCCCTCCTGCCTCTGATCTGGAGGACTCACTAAACAGAGAACGTCCCTGATCATCCCTCCTGCCTCTGATCTGGAGGACTCACTAAACAGAGAACATCCCTGGTCATCCCTACTGCCTCTGATCTGGAGGACTCACTAAACAGAGAACGTCCCTGATCATCCCTCCTGCCTCTGATCTGGAGGACTCACTAAACAGAGAACGTCCCTGATCATCCCTACTGCCTCTGATCTGGACAACTCACGAAACAGAGAACGTCCCTGGTCATCCCTACTGCCTCTGATCTGGAGGACTCACTAAACAGAGAACATCCCTGGTCATCCCTACTGCCTCTGATATGGAGGACTCACTAAACAGAGAACATCCCTGATCATCCCTACTGCCTCTGATCTGGAGGACTCACTAAACAGAGAACATCCCTGGTCATCCCTACTGCCTCTGATCTGGAGGACTCACTAAACAGAGAACATCCCTGGTCATCCCTACTGCCTCTGATCTGGAGGACTCACTAAACAGAGAACATCCCTGGTCATCCCTACTGCCTCTGATCTGGAGGACTCACTAAACAGAGAACATCCCTGGTCATCCCTACTGCCTCTGATCTGGAGGACTCACTAAACAGAGAACATCCCTGGTCATCCCTACTGCCTCTGATCTGGAGGACTCACTAAACAGAGAACATCCCTGGTCATCCCTCCTGCCTCTGATCTGGAGGACTCACTAAACAGAGAACATCCCTGGTCATCCCTACTGCCTCTGATCTGGAGGACTCACTAAACAGAGAACATCCCTGGTCATCCCTACTGCCTCTGATCTGGAGGACTCACTAAACAGAGAACATCCCTGGTCATCCCTACTGCCTCTGATCTGGAGGACTCACTAAACAGAGAACATCCCTGGTCATCCCTACTGCCTCTGATCTGGAGGACTCACTAAACAGAGAACATCCCTGGTCATCCCTACTGCCTCTGATCTGGAGGACTCACTAAACAGAGAACATCCCTGGTCATCCCTACTGCCTCTGATCTGGAGGACTCACTAAACAGAGAACATCCCTGGTCATCCCTACTGCCTCTGATCTGGAGGACTCACTAAACAGAGAACATCCCTGGTCATCCCTACTGCCTCTGATCTGGAGGACTCACTAAACACACATAGGGTCCTATTTCATACATAGTGCACCACTTGGGCCTTGTCCCCATAGGGTCCTAACCGTAGCAAGAATTCTTGTCAGTTAGCTCACCTGGTGCCGTCTTGCTGGGGAGTTTTGTGGGCGGCAGGCTGCCTGAGAGACTTAGTTTGGCGGGTAGGCTGTTGGTCTTCTGCTTGTCCCCGGAGTTGATAGGCATTGTCTTGGGCCTTCCTGTCTGGTTTGTTCTGGGGCCCTGTCCGGATCGCACCGCTCCCAGGCTCTGCCTCTGCTTCTTCAGGTCCTCCTCTCTCTCCTGTGCCGCGCGGATCTCCTCCTCGATCATGGACAGAGTCCTCTGCTTCCGGGAGCGCAGCTTGAACGGCCCGGTGCTCTGCTCCGTCTCCTGGGTTCTAGTGGCTTCTGCGGTGCTGCGGAGCTCGGCCGCCTCGGAGTACTTAGAGAAGTAACTGAACTGGTCCTTCTCGCTGGGGGTCGGCGACAGCTCTGGAGGCTGGTAGGGCTCTACAGGGCGAGGAGAGATGTGGACGGGGGTGCGAACTGGGACGGGGTCTGGATTCAGGGCCAGTGAGCGACTGAGGGCGGACTGGACAAGGATTTTAGGACCTCCGGAAGAGGACCTCCGGGGAGGGGGGGCATAGGTAGGTTTCTCAATCTGGGCTGGGGGGGACTGCTGCTGTGGGAGAGGAGACTGATGTTGGGTTGGAGTTAACTGGAACTGAGCTTGTGGTGACTGTTGCTGGGGGGTCTGTGATGGACTTGATTGGTACTGGGGTGGGGGTGACTGGACGGACTGATGGGGTGTTGGCCACTGCTGCAGTGAGCTGGGGGGTGAGTGGAGCTGGGGGGATGGAGGTGAGTGGAGCTGGGGGATGGAGGTGAGTGGAGCTGGGGGGATGGAGGTGAGTGGAGGGCCAGGAATGCTGGAGGGTGGTCTAGGAGTGTGGGTGACTGGTGCTCTGGGGGTAGAGGTGAGAGCATCCCAGAAGATGGTGGCAGGACATCTAAGTCTAGGTGCCTCTCTGGGAGGTGGTAGGGGAAGGACTGTGGGATGGCGCGGGGGACCCCCTGCCACTCTTCTCCCTGTTGAGACTGGTTCATAAGGGCATGCTGGATGGCACTCTGCACCAGGAGCTCTGCATGGTACTCCAGCTCCTCCTCCTCCGGATCCCGACCCAGGCGCCGCTCCCCGAGGGATCTGAGGGTGTCTTCCTCCATCTTGCCATTGACGGGCGTGGTGGCCTGGGGGGTGGAGGGGAAGGAGTACTCCCCCAGAGACGTCTCCCCCAGATAGGCCGACATGGTCTCATTTGACACATCGCTGTCGGAGATGTTGTCCATGCTGAAGTCGTTGGACAGGGTCTCCAGAACAGTAGTATCCTGGGAACGCAGGGAGAGCTCGTCCAGTCCAGAGTCACACTCCTCTGGGTGGCAGGACAGGGAGGCGCTGGGGGAGTGGAAGGATTGGGAGGAGGAACGATGCTGCAGGGATGAGGAAAACGTCTCAGAGTCTCCCTCATCTTTCAGGATGGTCATGACGGCCCGGGCGCTGGTGAAGTCTCCATCGCCTCCTCTGTTGTTCATCGTGGCCTCCTTGTTCCTGGGTTCTTCCTGTCCCAAGGTAGTAGTGGGGGACTGGGCCTCTCCCTGGATGCAGTAGATCCCCTCTGTCCTGACTGTAGTTGTGGGTGTGGTGACGTCGTTGGCCTCTAGTGGCGAGCCCAGGCAACTACTGTAGCCTACTGTGGCGGAGCTGGAGGATCTATCCACATGGGTGACGCTGTCTGGCGCTCTGGAGAAGGGCTTGGCCGAGTAGAGCTGAGGTGCCACGCCTCTTTTCGGGGCTGTGACCTGTGACCTCTCGGCCTGCTGCTGCCTGGCGTGTTCTATCTGGAGGAACTGCTTCCTGGCGACGGAGAAGTCTATCTGCTCCACCAGGATGTCCTCCTTGGTGCTCTGGAGAACCTCTGCCGGGTCCCGGTTGGACTCAGGGTCAAAGCCGGGCTCAAAGGTCATGGAGTACTGGGCGTACGTCTGGGACGACCCCCAGTTGTACTCTGACCTCCGCTGCTGCTTCCTCTCCTCGTACTTCCTGTGTGACTCAAGTTTGTCTGGCTCCAGCTCCTCCTCCAGGCTCTTCTCCTGAGGAGGGTTCCACCATTTTGTGCCCATGCCAGGGTTCTTCTTCACGGCCTGGCCTCGGATCAGCTCCAGCCGCTCCCTCTCCAGCTCTGCCACCTCCTCCGACGGACGGACCTTCTTCACACGCACCTCCTTCTCACATGGGTCGAACAGCTTGGAAGGCTTCTTCTCCTCCTGGAAGGCCCGCAGCTCGAAACGTGCCTCCTTCTTGATGGTCATCACAGTGGGGGATGTTGTCTCTCCTCCCTGGTTCCTGTAGTTCTCATGCTCTCCTATTGGTCCAGAGTGGCCATCGGGTTTGGAGTTACTGGTGTTATTGACTTCCTGGTGGTCTATGAAGGTGGTTTGCTTCCTGCCCTCTACTGTGACCTCATGGTTGGTCTGTGGGGATTGTGTGTCTGTGTTGGAGATGTGGACGGACAGCCCAGTTCCGTCAATACTGACATCCCTGGGGTCTCTCTCAGGTTTCTCTGTCCCGTTAGAGGGCAATGGCATGGTGTCAACCTCTGGGTCGCAGCAGTTAGCCTCCAACACCTCATCCAGGTATGCTATCTCCTGGGCCACCTCTGTGTCCAGGGGCTGAGTCTGGTGTTTCTTGCCCAGGCTGTTGAGCCCTTGGCTGGGGTAGCAGGTCTCAGGGTGGGCCTCCACCTCCATAGGTCTGGTGGAAGTACTGCTGTCTCCTCCGCCCGCTGAGATCACACTGACAGAGTCAAGAAAACTTACGCTCTTTCTCTCCGTTCTGTCTCTCGTCAGATCATCACTGGCATCCTCTGATGCCTTGGAGGATTTCTGGAAGAGAAAGAGAGAACATTTTAGTGTTAGATTACTATTATTCTGTCACGTCAATGCATGTACCCTATTCCCTATATAGTGCACTACTTTAGACCAGAGCCCTATGGAACCCTATTCCTTATATAGTGCACTACTTTAGACCAGAACCCTATGGAACCCTATTCCTTATATAGTGCACTACTTTAGACCAGAGCCCTATGGAACATGATATTATTTGGGTCGCAAAACAAATTAGGCTCCATTTATCAACTAGCATTTTCAGGGATTTCTGAAAGATCAAAAAATATATTTCAATGTAAAATCACTTTGATTCAGTGTCTCGGCAATGCATAGCAGTATTTAGTATCAGTTAATCAGATAGTATTTGGGGAAGAACAGAAATGCATAAAGAGAAATGAAACTTCCACTGCTTGGAATGAAACAGGAAAAACTAACTTTGAAACTTCCTCTGCTTGGAATGAAACAGGAAGAACTAACTTTGAAACTTCCTCTGCTTGGAATGAAACAGGAAGAACTAACTTTGAAACTTCCTCTGCTTGGAATGAAACAGGAAGAACTAACTTTGAAACTTCATCTGCTTGGAATGAAACAGGAAGAACTAACTTTGAAACTTCCTCTGCTTGGAATGAAACAGGAAGAACTAACTATGAAACTTCCTCTGCTTGGAATGAAACAGGAAAAACTAACTTTGAAACTTCCTCTGCTTGGAATGAAACAGGAAGACCTAACTTTGAAACAGGAAGAGCTCTGCTTGGAATGCCATACAGAAACAGGAAGAACTAACTTGAAACTTTCCGAATGGCTGCTTGGAATGAAACCAACTTGAAACTTCCTCTGCTTGGAATAAACAGGAAGAACTAACTATGAAAGAATGAAACAGGAAAAACCAAATGCTTGGAATGCTTTTCAACCGACTCCTTCCGTGGCCTCCAACTGCTCTTGCGAGTAAAACCAAATGCACCCGATCATGCCTGACTAGCATCACATCACCCTGGATGGTTCCGACCTTGAATATGTGGACATCTATAAGTACCTAGGTGTCTGGCTAGACTGCAAACTCTCCTTCCAGACTCACATCAAACATCTCCAATCAAAAATCAAATCAAGAGTCGGCTTTCTATTCCGCAACAAAGCCTCCTTCACTCACGCTGCCAAGCTTACCCTAGTAAAACTGACTATCCTACCGATCCTCGACTTCGGCGATGTCATCTACAAAATGGCTTCCAACACTCTACTCAGCAAACTGGATGCAGTCTATCACAGTGCCATCCGTTTTGTCACTAAAGCACCTTATACCACCCACCACTGCGACTTGTATGCTCTAGTCGGCTGGCCCTCACTACATATTCGTCGCCAGACCCACTGGCTCCAGGTCATCTACAAGTCCATGCTAGGTAAAGCTCCGCCTTATCTCAGTTCACTGGTCACGATGGCAACACCCATCCGTAGCACGCGCTCCAGCAGGTGTATCTCACTGATCATCCCTAAAGCCAACACCTCATTTGGCCGCCTTTCGTTCCAGTACTCTGCTGCCTGTGACTGGAACGAATTGCAAAAATCGCTGAAGTTGGAGACTTTTATCTCCCTCACCAACTTCAAACATCAGCTATCTGAGCAGCTAACCGATCGCTGCAGCTGTACATAGTCTATAGGTAAATAGCTCACCCATTTTCACCTACCTCATTCCCATACTGTTTTTATACTGTTTTTATTTATTTACTTTTCTGCTCTTTTGCACACCAATATCTCTACCTGTACATGACCATCTGATCATTTATCACTCCAGTGTTAATCTGCAAAATTGTATTATTCGCCTACCTCCTCATGCCTTTTGCACACATTGTATATAGACTCCCCTTTTTTTCTACTGTGTTATTGATTTGCTAATTGTTGACTCCATGTGTAACTCTGTGTTGTCTGTTCACACTGCTATGCTTTATCTTGGCCAGGTTGCAGTTGCAAATGAGAACTTGTTCTCAACTAGCCTACCTGGTTAAATAAAGGTGAAATAAAAAAAAAAATAAAAAAAAAACAATGAGGTATCAGCTATTACATGACACCTTGAGTTAAAAAAATCAACAAAATAAAGAAAACACTTTTGGGGTTATTGAACTACAGTTCCGTTTATGTGAAGGTGACCTCATGTGTTCTTGTATGGAAGAAATCAAGACCATATTCATATCAAATCACATTTTATTTGTCACATGGGCCGAATTTAGTGGATGAAGACTCAATCGTGCAATGCTTGTTTCCAAGCCCTTCCCAACAATGATAGAAACACAGGAGGAATACGATACACAGGAACAGAGCTGTTTACAGGAAGTACCAGATCAATGTGGAGCTATATACAGGAAGTACCAGTACCAGATCAATGTGGAGCTATATACAGGAGGTACCAGTACCAGATCAATGTGGAGCTATATACAGGGAGTACCAGTACCAGATCAATGTGGAGCTATATACAGGGAGTACCAGTACCAGATCAATGTGGAGCTATATACAGGGAGTACCAGTACCAGATCAATGTGGAGCTATATACAGGGAGTACCAGTACCAGATCAATGTGGAGCTATATACAGGAAGTACCAGTACCAGATCAATGTGGAGCTATATACAGGAGGTACCAGTACCAGATCAATGTGGAGCTATATACAGGAAGTACCAGTACCAGGTCAATGTGGAGCTATATACAGGAGGTACCAGTACCAGATCAATGTGGAGCTATATACAGGGAGTACCAGATCAATGTGGAGCTACAGTGCCTTGCGAAAGTATTCGGCCCCCTTGAACTTTGCGACCTTTTGCCACATTTCAGGCTTCAAACATAAAGATATAAAACGGTATTTTTTTGGTGAAGAATCAACAACAAGTGGGACACAATCATGAAGTGGAACGACATTTATTGGATATTTCAAACTTGAATCCGAGGACAAACGATTTTTATGCGCTATGCACTCCAGCACTTGGTGGTTCTGTGAGCTTATGTGGCCTACCACTCTGTGGCTGAGCCGTTGTTGCTCCTAGACGTTTCCACTTCACAATAACAGCGCTTACTGGTTGACCGAGGCGGCTCTAGCAGGGCAGAAATTTGACGAACTGACTTGTTGGAAAGGTGGCATCCTATGACGGTATCGCGTTGAAAGTCACTGAGGTCTTCAGTAAGGCCATTCTACTGCCAATGTGTGTCTATGGAGATTGCATGGCTGTGTGCTCGATTTTATACACCTGTCAGCAACGGGTTGTGGCTGAAAAAGTCAAATCCACTAATTTGAAGGGGTGTCCACATACTTTTGTGTAGCACATACATATATACACAGTGTAGCTACTACCATAATTCTGTGCGGGA
The DNA here is from genome assembly GCF_023373465.1 of Oncorhynchus keta. NCBI lineage: Eukaryota > Metazoa > Chordata > Actinopteri > Salmoniformes > Salmonidae > Oncorhynchus > Oncorhynchus keta. The sequence goes on from NW_026290975.1 coordinate 157,263, forward strand.
AAGAATGTTAACAAAATGGCAGCCTATGTATCAGCCAACAGAGATAACTGAGGGCTGCCCTGATTCCAGATCTGATTTCTCACCAGGAGAGGAGTCCCCAGTACAGTGCATTACAGAGGGACAAGAGTGAGATGAATAATTAACTGATGAGTCATTGATTAAAGAGGTTATCTGGAGGGTCTCTAAAGATACGTTTTTGAAGAGTTCTGCTTAATGAGGAGTTTCCTCTCCGCAAGCATCTTGTTACTTCCTGTTCCACTATTTCACTATTACTACCTCTAATGCCTCTACCTCTACTCCCTCTACTGCCTCTACCACCTCTACCTCTACTGCCTCTACCACCTGCCTCTAATGCCTCTACTCCCTCTACTGCCTCTACCACCTGCCTCTAATGCCTCTACTCCCTCTACTGCCTCTACCACCTGCCTCTAATGCCTCTACCTCTACTCCCTCTACTGCCTCTACCACCTCTACTACCTCTACCTCTACTGCTTCTACCACCTCTACTGCCTCTACCACCTCTACCTCTACTACCTCTACTCCTTCTACCTCTACTCCCTCTACCTCTACTACCTCTACTCCCTCTACCTCTACTCCTTCTATCGCTACTACCTCTACTACCTCTACTCCCTCTACCTCTACTCCTTCTACCTCTACTACCGCTACTCCCTCTACCTATCTCTACTACCTCTACTCCCTCTACCTCTACTCCCTCTACCTCTACTACCTCTACTACCTCTACTACTACCTCTACTCCTTCTACCTCTACTCCCTCTACCTCTACTACCTCTACTCCCTCTACCTCTACTGCCGCTACTACCTCTACTCCCTCTACCTCTACTACCTCTACTACCTCTACCTCTACTACCGCTACTACCTCTACTCCCTCTACTACCTCTACTCCCTCTACCGCTACTACCTCTACTACCTCTACTCCCTCTATCTCTACTACCTCTACTCCTTCTACCTCTACTACCTCTACTCCTTCTACCTCTACTACCTCTACTCCCTCTACCTCTACTACCTCTACTCCCTCTACCTCTACTACCGCTACTACCTCTACTCCTTCTACCTCTACTACCTCTACTCCCTCTACCTCTACTACCTCTACTCCTTCTACCTCTACTACCTCTACTCCCTCTACTACCTCTACTCCTTCTACCTCTACTACCTCTACTCCCTCTACTCCTTCTACCTCTACTCCCTCTACTACATCTACTCCTACCTCTACTCCCTCTACCTTTACTCCCTCTACTACCTCTACTACCTCTACTCCTTCTACCTCTACTCCCTCTACCTCTACTACCTCTACTCCCTCTACTACCTCTACTCTTTCTACCTCTACTACCTTTACTCCCTCTACTACCTCTACTCCCTCTACTACTTCTACTCCCTCTACCTCTACTACCTCTACTACTACCTCTACTCCTTCTACCTCTACTCCCTCTACCTCTACTACCTCTACTCCCTCTACTACCTCTACTCCTTCTAGCTCTACTCCCTCTACCTCTACTACCTTTACTCCCTCTACTACCTCTACTCCTTCTACCTCTACTCCCTCTACCTCTACTACCTCTACTCCTTCTACCTCTACCTCTACTACCTCTACTACCTCTACTCCTTCTACCTCTACTCCCTCTACTATCTCTACTCCCTCTACTACCTCTACTCCTTCTACCTCTACTACCTCTACTCCCTCTACCTCTACTCCCTCTACCTCTACTACCTCTACTCCCTCTACCTCTACTACTACCTCTACTCCTTCTACCTCTACTCCCTCTACCTCTACTACCTCTACTCCCTCTACCTCTACTCCTTCTACCTCTACTACCTCTACTCCCTCTACCTCTACTACCTCTACTACCTCTACCTCTACTACCTCTACTCCCTCTACCTCTACTACCTCTACTACCGCTACTACCTCTACTCCCTCTACCTCTACTATCTCTACTCCCTCTACCTCTACTACCGCTACTACCTCTACTACCTCTACTACCTCTACTACCTCTACTCCCTCTACCTCTACTACCTCTACTACCACTACTACCTCTACTACCTCTACTACCTCTACTCATTCTACCTCTACTACCTCTACTCCTTCTACCTCTACTACCTCTACTCCCTCTACCTCTACTACCTCTACTCCCTCTACCTCTACTACCGCTACTACCTCTACTCCTTCTACCTCTACTACCTCTACTCCCTCTACCTCTACTCCTTCTACCTCTACTACCTCTACTCCCTCTACCTCTACTACCTCTACTCCTTCTACCTCTACTACCTCTACTACCTCTACTCCTTCTACCTCTACTCCCTCTACTACCTCTACTCCTACCTCTACTCTCTCTACCTCTACTACCTTTACTCCCTCTACTACCTCTACTACCTCTACTCCTTCTACCTCTACTCCCTCTACCTCTACTACCTCTACTCCCTCTACTACCTCTACTCTTTCTACCTCTACTACCTTTACTCCCTCTACTACCTCTACTCCCTCTACTACCTCTACTCCCTCTACCTCTACTACCTCTACTACTACCTCTACTCCTTCTACCTCTACTCCCTCTACCTCTACTACCTCTACTCCCTCTACTACCTCTACTCCTTCTACCTCTACTCCCTCTACCTCTACTACCTTTACTCCCTCTACTACCTCTACTCCTTCTACCTCTACTCCCTCTACCTCTACTACCTCTACTACCTCTACTCCTTCTACCTCTACCTCTACTACCTCTACTCCCTCTACGACCTCTACTCCTTCTACCTCTACTCCCTCTACCTCTACTACCTCTACTCCCTCTACCTCTACTACCTCTACTCCCCCCACCTCTTAAAACCCCTCTCTGTCCTTTAATGTCCTCTAAGCTAGACTCCGCCACGTCTTTCTCTCTCTCTGCGACATTGAGAGGTGGTGTGGGTCTTGGTGCAGTGCATAGACGGTGCAGTGCCTCTGCAGAGTGTAGTGATCTCTTTCTGCCACAGTGTGGAGCCATTGTGCCAGGTTCAACAGGATTCATGACTCTGGCACCATTGAATTACAATGTTAATTCTAATGATTAAAAATTATATGCAGATGACAATATAATAGTTGGGTCTTCCGAACATTTTCGTCTGTTGGAATGAGTACCCTGCTTTAAAGGGGAATGGAACAACTTCAGGAAGAATAGCTGAGCAAAGAGACATATTCAATCCACCAACACTAAGCATGAGATCGTAACATAGAAACATGTCTATTTGTAACATTATGATCACTAACAACATTTATTAGAGGTATGGGTAGAGACATCTGGAATTGCCATAGTAACGACTGACGCAAATACGTCATTGGCAGGAATCTGACATTTTTTGGGGCACAGAGACTGATAGTGGATGCTGCCAGGAGGTACAGAGACTGATAGTGGATGCTGCCAACCAGGAGGCACAGAGACTGATAGTGGATGCTGCCAGGAGGTACAGAGACTGATAGTGGATGCTGCCAACCAGGAGGCACAGAGACTGATAGTGGATGCTGCCAACCAGGAGGAACAGAGACTGATAGTGGATGCTGCCAGGAGGAACAGAGACTGATAGTGGATGCTGCCAGGAGGTACAGAGACTGATAGTGGATGCTGCCAGGAGGTACAGAGACTGATAGTGGATGCTGCCAGGAGGAACAGAGACTGATAGTGGATGCTGCCAACCAGGAGGATCAGAGACTGATAGTGGATGCTGCCAGGAGGTACAGAGACTGATAGTGGATGCTGCCACCAGGAGGATCAGAGACTGATAGTGGATGCTGCCAGGAGGTACAGAGACTGATAGTGGATGCTGCCAACCAGGAGGAACAGAGACTGATAGTGGATGCTGCCAGGAGGCACAGAGACTGATAGTGGATGCTGCCAACCAGGAGGCACAGAGACTGATAGTGGATGCTGCCAGGAGGTACAGAGACTGATAGTGGATGCTGCCAACCAGGAGGCACAGAGACTGATAGTGGATGCTGCCAACCAGGAGGAACAGAGACTGATAGTGGATGCTGCCAGGAGGTACAGAGACTGATAGTGGATGCTGCAAACCAGGAGGTACAGAGACTGATAGTGGATGCTGCCAACCAGGAGGTACAGAGACTGATAGTGGATGCTGCCAGGAGGTACAGAGACTGATAGTGGATGCTGCCAGGAGGAACAGAGACTGATAGTGGATGCTGCCAACCAGGAGGCACAGAGACTGATAGTGGATGCTGCCAGGAGGCGCAGAGACTGATAGTGGATGCTGCCAGGAGGCACAGAGACTGATAGTGGATGCTGCCAGGAGGAACCAGTGGATGCTGAACCAGAGAACAGAGACTGATAGTGGATGCTGCCAACCAGGAGGAACAGAGACTGATAGTGGATGCTGCCAACCAGGAGGAACAGAGACTGATAGTGGATGCTGCCAACCAGGAGGCACAGAGACTGATAGTGGATGCTGCCAACCAGGAGGAACAGAGACTGATAGTGGATGCTGCCAACCAGGAGGAACAGAGACTGATAGTGGATGCTGCCAGGAGGTACAGAGACTGATAGTGGATGCTGCCAACCAGGAGGAACAGAGACTGATAGTGGATGCTGCCAACCAGGAGGAACAGAGACTGATAGTGGATGCTGCCAACCAGGAGGTACAGAGACTGATAGTGGATGCTGCCAACCAGGAGGAACAGAGACTGATAGTGGATGCTGCCAACCAGGAGGCACAGAGACTGATAGTGGATGCCGCCAGGAGGAACAGAGACTGATAGTGGATGCTGCCAATCAGGAGGATCAGAGACTGATAGTGGATGCTGCAGAGACAGTGGATCAGGAGGAACAGAGACTGATAGTGGATGCTGCCAGGAGACACAGAGACTGATAGTGGATGCTGCCAACCAGGAGGAACAGAGACTGATAGTGGATGCTGCCAGGAGGTACAGAGACTGATAGTGGATGCTGCCAGGAGACACAGAGACTGATAGTGGATGCTGCCAATCAGGAGGAACAGAGACTGATAGTGGATGCTGCCAGGAGGTACAGAGACTGATAATGGATGCTGCCAGGAGGAACAGAGACTGATAGTGGATGCTGCCAACCAGGAGGAACAGAGACTGATAGTGGATGCTGCCAGGAGGCACAGAGACTGATAGTGGATGCTGCAAACCAGGAGGTACAGAGACTGATAGTGGATGCTGCAAACCAGGAGGTACAGAGACTGATAGTGGATGCTGCCAGGAGGTACAGAGACTGATAGTGGATGCTGCCAGGAGGAACAGAGACTGATAGTGGATGCTGCCAACCAGGAGGCACAGAGACTGATAGTGGATGCTGCCAACCAGGAGGCACAGAGACTGATAGTGGATGCTGCCAGGAGGTACAGAGACTGATAGTGGATTCTGCCAACCAGGAGGAACAGAGACTGATAGTGGATGCTGCCAACCAGGAGGAACAGAGACTGATAGTGGATGCTGCCAACCAGGAGGAACAGAGACTGATAGTGGATGCTGCCAGGAGGTACAGAGACTGATAGTGGATGCTGCCAACCAGGAGGCACAGAGACTGATAGTGGATGCTGCCAACCAGGAGGAACAGAGACTGATAGTGGATGCTGCCAACCAGGAGGCACAGAGACTGATAGTGGATGCTGCCAGGAGGTACAGAGACTGATAGTGGATGCTGCCAACCAGGAGGAACAGAGACTGATAGTGGATGCTGCCAGGAGGCACAGAGACTGATAGTGGATGCTGCCAACCAGGAGGAACAGAGACTGATAGTGGATGCTGCCAACCAGGAGGTACAGAGACTGATAGTGGATGCTGCCAACCAGGAGGAACAGAGACTGACAGTGGATGCTGCCAGGAGGCAGCCAGACAGAGACAGACAGACAGACAGACAGACAGACAGACAGACAGACAGACAGACAGACAGAAGACACAGACAGACAGACAGACAGACAGACAGACAGACAGACAGACAGACAGACAGACAGACAGACAGACAGACAGACAGACAGAGAGGAGACACAGACAGACAGACAGACAGACAGACAGACAGACAGACAGACAGACAGACAGACAGACAGACAGACAGACAGACAGACAGGAGACACAGACAGACAGACAGACAGACAGACAGACAGACAGACAGACAGACAGACAGACAGACAGACAGACAGACAGAGAGGAGACACAGACAGGGAAACAGACAGACAGAGAGAGACAGACAGACAGACAGACAGACAGACAGACAGACAGACAGACAGACAGACAGACAGACAGACAACAGAGGAGACAGAGAGGAGACACAGACAGGGAAACAGACAGACAGAGAGAGACAGACAGACAGACAGACAGACAGACACAGACAGACAGAGAGAGAGAGGAGACACAGACAGACAGACAGACAGACAGACAGACAGACAGACAGACAGACAGACAGACAGACAGACAGACAGACAGACAGACAGACTATGAATAATATAGTATACAGAGCCAGATCTGTTGTAAATCAAATAAACAGACAGAGAGAAGTGTGACTGAGGGCCCTGGGCTGCTCTCTCTCTGAGACACTGAGGGACATTGTGTCACACATTATATACTCCTACTGCCACACTCTGTATGTATCCCAAAATGCATCCTAATCCCTATGTATGTTTCCATAGGGCTCTGGTTACAAGAAGTGCACTATATAGGGGAAAGTGACATGTTGGACACTGTCAATAAAGGGGAAGAAAGAGACTGAAGAGCGCCTCAGCCGACCTCTAACCTCTGACATCCCTGTCACTGACCAATCAGCCAACAGACACCACTCAACACACATCATACAGTCTCCGTCTTTCCCTCGCTCTCTTCCTCCCACTTGCACGTGACATATGACCTACCTGGTTAAATAAAGGTGAAATAAATCAGATCAATAATTCTAATATAAATGTCACAACACTCTTATTTACGTATTCCACTATTGGGCTATTGTTTAGGAACATCCACCTGTGTCAGCCTAATTAAAGCTACAGAAGTGTCAGTATTCAACCTTAATGGTTTTACAGTTGTCATGGTTCCCTAGCAGCAACGTAAGAACACAGCTCCTGTACATTTTGTAAACATTTTTTTTGTAATTAATTAATTTTAATGTTACCAACAATTTATTTGTTTAAAGAACGAAACAAGTCATATAACTAATTAATATAATATTAATATAATCAGAATCAACCACAGGAAGCAGCCAAGTCGTTTGTTTGTTTTAGCTAGCTGGCTAACGTTAGCTGGCTAGATGTTTTGATCTGAATGCCAGCCATAGTCCGGAGGTTGAGGATGGAGAGAAGCCGAAAGATGATGAGGATCACAGGGACGACAAAGTTACAAGGCTGCTTTTGAATTAGTATTGAGATGTGATGTGCTTTCTGGTGTCACGCAACTGCCGCAGCTTAATCCAAGTGGGTGCTTCATTTTGGTACTAGTGAAGGAGTAGCTATGGACTCTAGTGAAGGAGTAGCTATGGACTCTAGTGAAGGAGTAGCTATGGACTCTAGTGAAGGAGTAGCTATGGACAATAGTGAAGGAGTAGCTATGGGTTCTAGTGAAGGAGTAGCTATGGGTTCTAGTGAAGGAGTAGCTATGGACAATAGTGAAGGAGTAGCTATGGACTCTAGTGAAGGAGTAGCTATGGACTCTAGTGAAGGAGTAGCTATGGACAATAGTGAAGGAGTAGCTATGGGTTCTAGTGAAGGAGTAGCTATGGGTTCTAGTGAAGGAGTAGCTATGGGCTCTAGTGAAGGAGTAGCTATGGACAATAGTGAAGGAGTAGCTATGGACTCTAGTGAAGGAGTAGCTATGGACAATAGTGAAGGAGTAGCTATGGACTCTAGTGAAGGAGTAGCTATGGACTCTAGTGAAGGAGTAGCTATGGACTCTAGTGAAGGAGTAGCTATGGACAATAGTGAAGGAGTAGCTATGGGTTCTAGTGAAGGAGTAGCTATGGGTTCTAGTGAAGGAGTAGCTATGGGCTCTAGTGAAGGAGTAGCTATGGACAATAGTGAAGGAGTAGCTATGGACTCTAGTGAAGGAGTAGCTATGGACAATAGTGAAGGAGTAGCTATGGACTCTAGTGAAGGAGTAGCTATGGACTCTAGTGAAGGAGTAGCTATGGACTCTAGTGAAGGAGTAGCTATGGACTCTAGTGAAGGAGTAGCTATGGACTCTAGTGAAGGAGTAGCTATGGACTCTAGTGAAGGAGTAGCTATGGACTCTAGTGAAGGAGTAGCTATGGACTCTAGTGAAGGAGTAGCTATGGACTCTAGTGAAGGAAGGAGTAGCTATGGACTCTAGTGAAGGAGTAGCTATGGACTCTAGTGAAGGAGTAGCTATGGACAATAGGGAAGGTGTAGCTATGGACTCTAGTGAAGGAGTAGCTATGGACTCTAGTGAAGGAGTAGCTATGGACTCTAGTGAAGGAGTAGCTATGGACTATGGACTCTAGTGAAGGAGTAGCTATGGACTCTAGTGAAGGAGTAGCTATGGACTCTAGGGAAGGAGTAGCTATGGACTCTAGTGAAGGAGTAGCTATGGACTCTAGTGAAGGAGTAGCTATGGACTCTAGTGAAGGAGTAGCTATGGACTCTAGTGAAGGAGTAGCTATGGACTCTAGTGAAGGAGTAGCTATGGACTCTAGTGAAGGAGTAGCTATGGACTCTAGTGAAGGAGTAGCTATGGACTCTAGTGAAGGAGTAGCTATGGACTCTAGTGAAGGAGTAGCTATGGACTCTAGTGAAGGAGTAGCTATGGACTCTAGTGAAGGAGTAGCTATGGACTCTAGTGAAGGAGTAGCTATGGACTCTAGTGAAGGAGTAGCTATGGACTCTAGTGAAGGAGTAGCTATGGACAATAGTGAAGGAGTAGCTATGGGTTCTAGTGAAGGAGTAGCTATGGGTTCTAGTGAAGGAGTAGCTATGGACAATAGTGAAGGAGTAGCTATGGACTCTAGTGAAGGAGTAGCTATGGACTCTAGTGAAGGAGTAGCTATGGACTCTAGTGAAGGAGTAGCTATGGACTAGTGAAGGAGTAGCTATGGGTTCTAGTGAAGGGGTTCTAGTGAAGGAGTAGCTATGGGTTCTAGTGAAGGAGTAGCTATGGACTCTAGTGAAGGAGTAGCTATGGACAATAGTGAAGGAGTAGCTATGGACTCTAGTGAAGGAGTAGCTATGGACTCTAGTGAAGGAGTAGCTATGGACTCTAGTGAAGGAGTAGCTATGGACTCTAGTGAAGGAGTAGCTATGGACTCTAGTGAAGGAGTAGCTATGGGTTCTAGTGAAGGAGTAGCTATGGACTCTAGTGAAGGAGTAGCTATGGACTCTAGTGAAGGAGTAGCTATGGACTCTAGTGAAGGAGTAGCTATGGACTCTAGTGAAGGAGTAGCTATGGACTCTAGTGAAGGAGTAGCTATGGACTCTAGTGAAGGAGTAGCTATGGACTCTAGTGAAGGAGTAGCTATGGACTCTAGTGAAGGAGTAGCTATGGACTCTAGTGAAGGAGTAGCTATGGACTCTAGTGAAGGAGTAGCTATGGACTCTAGTGAAGGAGTAGCTATGGACTCTAGTGAAGGAGTAGCTATGGACTCTAGTGAAGGAGTAGCTATGGACTCTAGTGAAGGAGTAGCTATGGACTCTAGTGAAGGAGTAGCTATGGACAATAGGGAAGGTGTAGCTATGGACTCTAGTGAAGGAGTAGCTATGGACTCTAGTGAAGGAGTAGCTATGGACTCTAGTGAAGGAGTAGCTATGGACTCTAGTGAAGGAGTAGCTATGGACTCTAGTGAAGGAGTAGCTATGGACTCTAGTGAAGGAGTAGCTATGGACTCTAGTGAAGGAGTAGCTATGGACTCTAGTGAAGGAGTAGCTATGGACTCTAGTGAAGGAGTAGCTATGGACTCTAGTGAAGGAGTAGCTATGGACTCTAGTGAAGGAGTAGCTATGGACTCTAGTGAAGGAGTAGCTATGGACTCTAGTGAAGGAGTAGCTATGGACTTTAGTGAAGGTGTAGCTATGGACTCTAGTGAAGGAGTAGCTATGGACTCTAGTGAAGGAATAGCTATGGACTCTAGTGAAGGAGTAGCTATGGACAATAGGGAAGGAGTAGCTATGGGTTCTAGTGAAGGAGTAGCTATGGACTCTAGTGAAGGAGTAGCTATGGACTCTAGTGAAGGACTAGCTATGGACTCTAGTGAAGGAGTAGCTATGGGCAATAGGGAAGGAGAAGCTATGGGTTCTAGTGAAGGAGTAGCTATGGACTCTAGTGAAGGAGTAGCTATGGACTATAGTGAAGGAGTAGCTATGGACAATAGGGAAGGAGTAGCTATGGGTTCTAGTGAAGGAGTAGCTATGGGCACTAGAGAAGGAGTAGCTATGGGCTCTAGTGAAGGAGGAGCTATGGACTCTAGTGAAGGAGTAGCTATGGACTCTAGGGAAGGTGTAGCTATGGACTCTAGTGAAGGAGTAGCTATGGACTCTAGTGAAGGAGTAGCTATGGACTCTGGTGAAGGAGTAGCTATGGACTCTAGTGAAGGAGTAGCTATGGACAATAGGGAAGGTGTAGCTATGGACTCTAGTGAAGGAGTAGCTATGGACTCTAGTGAAGGAGTAGCTATGGACTCTAGTGAAGGAGTAGCTATGGGTTCTAGTGAAGGAGTAGCTATGGACAATAGGGAAGGAGTAGCTATGGACTCTAGTGAAGGAGTAGCTATGGACTCTAGTGAAGGAGTAGCTATGGACAATAGGGAAGGAGTAGCTATGGACAATAGGGAAGGAGTAGCTATGGGTTCTAGTGAAGGAGTAGCTATGGGCAATAGGGAAGGAGTAGCTATGGACAATAGGGAAGGAGTAGCTATGGATTCTAGTGAAGGAGTAGCTATGGGCACTAGTGAAGGAGTAGCTATGGGCTCTAGTGAAGGAGGAGCTATGGACTCTAGTGAAGGAGTAGCTATGGGCTCTAGTAAAGGAGTAGCTAGGGACTCCATGGACTCTACTGAAGAAGTAGATATTGACACTATGGGCTGTAGTGAAGGAGTAGCTAGGGACTCCATGGACTCTAGTGAAGGAGTAGCTATGGACTCCATGGACTCTAGTGAAGGAGTAGCTATGGGCTCCATGGACTCTAGTGAAGGAGTAGCTATGGACTCCATGGACTCTACTGAAGGAGTAGCTATGGACTCCATGGACTGAAGGAGTAGCCACTCTAGTGGTTTAGCTCAAGCTTCCTCTGATTGAGTTATACTTTAGAAAAGCCAGAGACAGCGAGACACCTTGATGAGACCGTGCCTCCTGCCTGCCTCCGGACTCCCTGGTTGACCACCTCCCTCCGATGATCACTCAAGCCATGCACTTTCTACTGACTGTCCGTCTCATGATGTCGTGGTGTTGTTTCTCACCACCCAAAACATATGTGTGTGATTTGAAGCATTTTGAGATTCTTTGTAAAACCCTATATAAATGGAATAAATTATTATAATTATTAACATGTGATAACAATGCAACAGAACAGATTAATCTGAATGACATTTACTCTCAAGGGTGACCAAAAATAACTATCTAACAGGCACGCCCCTACTAAGACCTGCCTCAGCCTTGTGATCTGACCCGCTGGGATCTCAACTAAGTGACCCAATGCCTGCAACCCAGCAGTTGGTTCATCAATCAACTCAGCAGTTGATTCATCAATCAACTCAGCAGTTGATTCATCAATCAACCCAGCAGTTGGTTCATCAATCAACTCAGCAGTTGAGCAGTTGATTCATCAATCAACTCAGCAATTGATTCATCAATCAAATCAGCAGTTGATTCATCAATCAACTCAGCAGTTGGTTCATCAATCAACTCAGCAGTTGATTCATCAATCAACTCAGCAGTTGATTCATCAATCAACCCAGCAGTTGGTTCATCAATCAACTCAGCAGTTGAGCAGTTGATTCATCAATCAACTCAGCAATTGATTCATCAATCAAATCAGCAGTTGATTCATCAATCAACTCAGCAATTGATTCATCAATCAAATCAGCAGTTGATTCATCAATCAACTCAGCAGTTGGTTCATCAATCAACTCAGCAGTTGATTCATCAATCAACTCAGCAGTTGGTTCATCAAACAACTCAGCAGTTGGTTCATCAATCAACTCAGCAGTTGATTCATCAATCAACTCAGCAGTTGGTTCATCAATCAACTCAGCAGTTGGTACATCAATCAACTCAGCAGTTGGTTTATCAAACAACTCAGCAGTTGGTTCATCAAACAACCCAGCATTTAATAGAGTGTAGTTTACCAGCTCAATAGCAGATCAGCTCAATACTTAAACTCACACAATATTCACGCTGCCTACATTATTTTACATTCTTCAATTCCTCAGGATTCAACATTTCATCCCTATTTTCCCTCTCTCTATCTCCTCTCTCTACCCCCTCCCTACCCCTCTTCTCTCTCTACCTCCCTCTCAACCTCCCTCTCTCTCTTCCCTCTCTACCTCTCTCTCTTCCCTCTCTACCTCCCTCTCTTCTCTCTCTCTCCCCCTCTACCTCCCTCTCTACTTCCCTCTACCTCTCTCTCTTCCCTCTCTACCTTCCTCTCTTCTCTCTCTACCTCCCTCTCAACCTCCCTCTCTCTCTTCCCTCTCTACTTCCCTCTACCTCTCTCTACCTCCCTCTCTTCTCTCTCTACCTCCCTCTCCCTCCCTCTCTTCTCTCTCTACCTCCCTCTACCTCTCTCTCTACCTCCCTCTCTTCTCTCTCTACCTCCCTCTACCTCTCTCTCTTCCCTCTCTACCTCCCTCTACCTCTCTCTCTTCCCACTCTACCTCCCTCTCTTCTCTCTCTACCTCTCTCTCTCTTCGCTCTCTACCTCCCTCTCTACCTCTCTCTTCTCTCTCTACCTCCCTATCTTCCCTCTCTACCTCCCCATCTCCCACCCCTCTTCTCCCTCTACCTCTCTCTCTTCCCTCTCTACCTCCCTCTCTTCCCTCTCTACCTCCCTCTACCTCTCTCTCTTCCCACTCTACCTCCCTCTACCTCTCTCTACTTCCCTCTACCTCTCTCTCTTCCCTCTCTACCTCCCTCTCTTCCCTCTCTACCTCCCTCTCTTCTCTCTCTACCTCTCTCTCTTCTCTCTCTACCTCCCTCTCTACCTCCCTCTCTACCTCTCTCTTCTCTCTCTACCTCCCTCTCTTCCCTCTCTACCTCCCTCTCATCCCTCTCTACCTCCCCATCTCCCACCCTCTCTTCTCTCTCTTCCCTCTCTACATCTCTCATCTCTCTTCACCCCCTCTTTCCTCTCTTCCCTCTCTTCCCTCTCTACCTCCCTCTCTACCTCCCTCTCTTGCCCATCTCCCAACCTCTCGTCTCTCTCTTCCCTTTCTACCTACCCATCTCCCACCCTCTCTTCTCTCTCTTCTCTCTTCACCTCCCTCTTTCCTCTCTACCTCCCTCTCTTTCCTCTCTACCTCACTCTCTTCCCTCTCTACCTCCCTCTCTTCCTCACTCTACCTCCCTCTCTTGCCCATCTCCCAACCTCTCGTCTCTCTCTTCTCTCTCTACCTCCCTCTCTCTATATATCTATATCTCAATGAGTCTGTTCCGTCCTCTCTGATGTGTGAGTGTTTGCCTGTGTGATGTGTGGACCCTGTCTGCTCTGATGTCCCTGAATGCCTCTCCACTGTGTGTGTGATGTGTGGACCCTGTCTGCTCTGATGTCCCTGAATGCCTCTCCACTGTGTGTGTGATGTGTGGACCCTGTCTGCTCTGATGTCCCTGAATGCCTCTCCACTGTGTGTGTGATGTGTGGACCCTGTCTGCTCTGATGTCCCTGAATGCCTCTCCACTGTGTGTGTGATGTGTGGACCCTGTCTGCTCTGATGTCCCTGAATGCCTCTCCACTGTGTGTGTGATGTGTGGACCCTGTCTGCTCTGATGTCCCTGAATGCCTCTCCACTGTGTGTGTGATGTGTGGACCCTGTCTGCTCTGATGTCCCTGAATGCCTCTCCACTGTGTGTGTGATGTGTGGACCCTGTCTGCTCTGATGTCCCTGAATGCCTCTCCACTGTGTGTGTGATGTGTGGACCCCGTCTGCTCTGATGTCCCTGAATGCCTCTCCACTGTGTGTGATGTGGACCCCGTCTGCTCTGATGTCCCTGAATGCCTCTCCACTGTGTGTGTGATGTGTGGACCCTGTCTGCTCTGATGTCCCTGAATGCCTCTCCACTGTGTGTGTGATGTGTGGACCCTGTCTGCTCTGATGTCCCTGAATGCCTCTCCACTGTGTGTGTGATGTGTGGACCCTGTCTGCTCTGATGTCCCTGAATGCCTCTCCACTGTGTGTGTGATGTGTGGACCCTGTCTGCTCTGATGTCCCTGAATGCCTCTCCACTGTGTGTGTGATGTGGACCCCGTCTGCTCTGATGTCCCTGAATGCCTCTCCACTGTGTGTGTGATGTGTGGACCCCGTCTGCTCTGATGTCCCTGAATGCCTCTCCACTGTGTGTGTGATGTGTGGACCCTGTCTGCTCTGATGTCCCTGAATGCCTCTCCACTGTGTGTGTGATGTGTGGACCCTGTCTGCTCTGATGTCCCTGAATGCCTCTCCACTGTGTGTGTGATGTGTGGACCCCGTCTGCTCTGATGTCCCTGAATGCCTCTCCACTGTGTGTGTGATGTGTGGACCCCGTCTGCTCTGATGTCCCTGAATGCCTCTCCACTGTGTGTGTGATGTGTGGACCCCGTCTGCTCTGATGTCCCTGAATGCCTCTCCACTGTGTGTGTGATGTGTGGACCCCGTCTGCTCTGATGTCCCTGAATGCCTCTCCACTGTGTGTGTGATGTGTGGACCCCGTCTGCTCTGATGTCCCTGAATGCCTCTCCACTGTGTGTGTGATGTGTGGACCCTGTCTGCTCTGATGTCCCTGAATGCCTCTCCACTGTGTGTGTGATGTGTGGACCCCGTCTGCTCTGATGTCCCTGAATGCCTCTCCACTGTGTGTGTGATGTGTGGACCCTGTCTGCTCTGATGTCCCTGAATGCCTCTCCACTGTGTGTGTGATGTGTGGACCCTGTCTGCTCTGATGTCCCTGAATGCCTCTCCACTGTGTGTGTGATGTGTGGACCCCGTCTGCTCTGATGTCCCTGAATGCCTCTCCACTGTGTGTGTGATGTGTGGACCCTGTCTGCTCTGATGTCCCTGAATGCCTCTCCACTGTGTGTGTGATGTGTGGACCCTGTCTGCTCTGATGTCCCTGAATGCCTCTCCACTGTGTGTGTGATGTGTGGACCCTGTCTGCTCTGATGTCCCTGAATGCCTCTCCACTGTGTGTGTGATGTGTGGACCCTGTCTGCTCTGATGTCCCTGAATGCCTCTCCACTGTGTGTGTGATGTGTGGACCCTGTCTGCTCTGATGTCCCTGAATGCCTCTCCACTGTGTGTGTGATGTGTGGACCCTGTCTGCTCTGATGTCCCTGAATGCCTCTCCACTGTGTGTGTGATGTGTGGACCCTGTCTCTCTGATGTCCCTGAATGCCTCTCCACTGTGTGTGTGATGTGTGGACCCTGTCTGCTCTGATGTCCCTGAATGCCTCTCCACTGTGTGTGTGATGTGTGGACCCTGTCTGCTCTGATGTCCCTGAATGCCTCTCCACTGTGTGTGTGATGTGTGGACCCTGTCTGCTCTGATGTCCCTGAATGCCTCTCCACTGTGTGTGTGATGTGTGGACCCTGTCTACTCTGATGTCCCTGAATGCCTCTCCACTGTGTGTGTGATGTGTGGACCCCGTCTGCTCTGATGTCCCTGAATGCCTCTCCACTGTGTGTGTGATGTGTGGACCCTGTCTGCTCTGATGTCCCTGAATGCCTCTCCACTGTGTGTGTGATGTGTGGACCCTGTCTGCTCTGATGTCCCTGAATGCCTCTCCACTGTGTGTGTGATGTGTGGACCCTGTCTGCTCTGATGTCCCTGAATGCCTCTCCACTGTGTGTGTGATGTGTGGACCCTGTCTGCTCTGATGTCCCTGAATGCCTCTCCACTGTGTGTGTGATGTGTGGACCCTGTCTGCTCTGATGTCCCTGAATGCCTCTCCACTGTGTGTGTGATGTGTGGACCCTGTCTACTCTGATGTCCCTGAATGCCTCTCCACTGTGTGTGTGATGTGTGGACCCTGTCTGCTCTGATGTCCCTGAATGCCTCTCCACTGTGTGTGTGATGTGTGGACCCTGTCTGCTCTGATGTCTTCCAGCCTGAGTTGATAATGACATCAACGGTCATGTGAAACCAGCTGACGATGGAACAGTGCACAGTCACTAGAACACATGTCTCATACCTCCTCTACAACACACACCAGCAACACACACTGTTACAGCAACACACACCAGCAACACACACTGTTACAGCAACACACACTGTTACAGCATCATGTGAAACCAGCTGACGATGGAACAGTGCACAGTCACTAGAACACATGTCTCATACCTCCTCTACAACACACACTGTTACAGCATCATGTGAAACCAGCTGACGATGGAACAGTGCACAGTCACTAGAACACATGTCTCATACCTCCTCTACAACACACACTGTTACAGCACACACACTGTTACAGCATCATGTGAAACCAGCTGACGATGGAACAGTGCACAGTCACTAGAACACATGTCTCATACCTCCTCTACAACACACACTGTTACAGCAACACACACTGTTACAGCATCATGTGAAACCAGCTGACGATGGAACAGTGCACAGTCACTAGAACACATGTCTCATACCTCCTCTACAACACACACTGTTACAGCAACACACACTGTTACAGCATCATGTGAAACCAGCTGACGATGGAACAGTGCACAGTCACTAGAACACATGTCTCATACCTCCTCTACAACACACACTGTTACAGCAACACACACTGTTACAGCAACACACACTGTTACAGCATCATGTGAAACCAGCTGACGATGGAACAGTGCACAGTCACTAGAACACATGTCTCATACCTCCTCTACAACACACACTGTTACAGCAACACACACCAGCAACACACACTGTTACAGCATCATGAAACCAGCTGACGATGGAACAGTGCACAGTCACTAGAACACATGTCTCATACCTCCTCTACAACACACACTGTTACAGCAACACACACCAGCAACACACACTGTTACAGCATCATGTGAAACCAGCTGACGATGGAACAGTGCACAGTCACTAGAACACATGTCTCATACCTCCTCTACAACACACACTGTTACAGCAACACACACTGTTACAGCAACACACACTGTTACAGCAACACACACTGTTACAGCACACACACTGTTACAGCAACACACACTGTTACAGCAACACACACTGTTACAGCAACACACACTGTTACAGCAACACACACTGTTACAGCAACACACACTGTTACAGCAACACACACTGTTACAGCATCATGTGAAACCAGCTGACGATGGAACAGTGCACAGTCACTAGAACACATGTCTCATACCTCCTCTACAACACACACTGTTACAGCAACACACACTGTTACAGCATCATGTGAAACCAGCTGACGATGGAACAGTGCACAGTCACTAGAACACATGTCTCATACCTCCTCTACAACACACACTGTTACAGCAACACACACTGTTACAGCATCATGTGAAACCAGCTGACGATGGAACAGTGCACAGTCACTAGAACACATGTCTCATACCTCCTCTACAACACACACTGTTACAGCATCATGTGAAACCAGCTGACGATGGAACAGTGCACAGTCACTAGAACACATGTCTCATACCTCCTCTACAACACACACTGTTACAGCATCATGTGAAACCAGCTGACGATGGAACAGTGCACAGTCACTAGAACACATGTCTCATACCTCCTCTACAACACACACTGTTACAGCAACACACTCTGTTACAGCATCATGTGAAACCAGCTGACGATGGAACAGTGCACAGTCACTAGAACACATGTCTCATACCTCCTCTACAACACACACTGTTACAGCAACACACACTGTTACAGCATCATGTGAAACCAGCTGACGATGGAACAGTGCACAGTCACTAGAACACATGTCTCATACCTCCTCTACAACACACACCAGCAACACACACTGTTACAGCAACACACACCAGCAACACACACTGTTACAGCAACACACACTGTTACAGCATCATGTGAAACCAGCTGACGATGGAACAGTGCACAGTCACTAGAACACATGTCTCATACCTCCTCTACCACACACACTGTTACAGCAACACACACCAGCAACACACACTGTTACAGCATCATGTGAAACCAGCTGACGATGGAACAGTGCACAGTCACTAGAACACATGTCTCATACCTCCTCTACAACACACACTGTTACAGCAACACACACTGTTACAGCAACACACACTGTTACAGCAACACACACTGTTACAGCAACACACACTGTTACAGCAACACACACTGTTACAGCAACACACACTGTTACAGCAACACACACTGTTACAGCAACACACACTGTTACAGCAACACACACTGTTACAGCAACACACACTGTTACAGCATCATGTGAAACCAGCTGACGATGGAACAGTGCACAGTCACTAGAACACATGTCTCATACCTCCTCTACAACACACACTGTTACAGCAACACACACTGTTACAGCATCATGTGAAACCAGCTGACGATGGAACAGTGCACAGTCACTAGAACACATGTCTCATACCTCCTCTACCACACACACTGTTACAGCATCATGTGAAACCAGCTGACGATGGAACAGTGCACAGTCACTAGAACACATGTCTCATACCTCCTCTACCACACACACTGTTACAGCATCATGTGAAACCAGCTGACGATGGAACAGTGCACAGTCACTAGAACACATGTCTCATACCTCCTCTACCACACACACTGTTACAGCATCATGTGAAACCAGCTGACGATGGAACAGTGCACAGTCACTAGAACACATGTCTCATACCTCCTCTACAACACACACTGTTACAGCAACACACTCTGTTACAGCATCATGTGAAACCAGCTGACGATGGAACAGTGCACAGTCACTAGAACACATGTCTCATACCTCCTCTACAACACACACTGTTACAGCAACACACACTGTTACAGCATCATGTGAAACCAGCTGACGATGGAACAGTGCACAGTCACTAGAACACATGTCTCATACCTCCTCTACAACACACACTGTTACAGCAACACAGACCAGCAACACACACTGTTACAGCAACACACACCAGCAACACACACTGTTACAGCAACACACACTGTTACAGCATCATGTGAAACCAGCTGACGATGGAACAGTGCACAGTCACTAGAACACATGTCTCATACCTCCTCTACAACACACACTGTTACAGCATCATGTGAAACCAGCTGACGATGGAACAGTGCACAGTCACTAGAACACATGTCTCATACCTCCTCTACAACACACACTGTTACAGCAACACACACTGTTACAGCATCATGTGAAACCAGCTGACGATGGAACAGTGCACAGTCACTAGAACACATGTCTCATACCTCCTCTACAACACACACTGTTACAGCATCATGTGAAACCAGCTGACGATGGAACAGTGCACAGTCACTAGAACACATGTCTCATACCTCCTCTACAACACACACTGTTACAGCAACACACTCTGTTACAGCATCATGTGAAACCAGCTGACGATGGAACAGTGCACAGTCACTAGAACACATGTCTCATACCTCCTCTACAACACACACTGTTACAGCAACACACACTGTTACAGCATCATGTGAAACCAGCTGACGATGGAACAGTGCACAGTCACTAGAACACATGTCTCATACCTCCTCTACAACACACACTGTTACAGCAACACACACCAGCAACACACACTGTTACAGCAACACACACTGTTACAGCATCATGTGAAACCAGCTGACGATGGAACAGTGCACAGTCACTAGAACACATGTCTCATACCTCCTCTACAACACACACTGTTACAGCAACACACACCAGCAACACACACTGTTACAGCATCATGTGAAACCAGCTGACGATGGAACAGTGCACAGTCACTAGAACACATGTCTCATACCTCCTCTACAACACACACTGTTACAGCAACACACACCAGCAACACACACTGTTACAGCAACACACACTGTTACAGCATCATGTGAAACCAGCTGACGATGGAACAGTGCACAGTCACTAGAACACATGTCTCATACCTCCTCTACCACACACACTGTTACAGCATCATGTGAAACCAGCTGACGATGGAACAGTGCACAGTCACTAGAACACATGTCTCATACCTCCTCTACCACACACACTGTTACAGCATCATGTGAAACCAGCTGACGATGGAACAGTGCACAGTCACTAGAACACATGTCTCATACCTCCTCTACAACACACACTGTTACAGCAACACACACCAGCAACACACACTGTTACAGCAACACACACTGTTACAGCATCATGTGAAACCAGCTGACGATGGAACAGTGCACAGTCACTAGAACACATGTCTCATACCTCCTCTACAACACACACTGTTACAGCATCATGTGAAACCAGCTGACGATGGAACAGTGCACAGTCACTAGAACACATGTCTCATACCTCCTCTACAACACACACTGTTACAGCAACACACACCAGCAACACACACTGTTACAGCAACACACACTGTTACAGCATCATGTGAAACCAGCTGACGATGGAACAGTGCACAGTCACTAGAACACATGTCTCATACCTCCTCTACAACACACACTGTTACAGCAACACACACTGTTACAGCATCATGTGAAACCAGCTGACGATGGAACAGTGCACAGTCACTAGAACACATGTCTCATACCTCCTCTACAACACACACTGTTACAGCAACACACACCAGCAACACACACTGTTACAGCAACACACACTGTTACAGCAACACACACTGTTACAGCATCATGTGAAACCAGCTGACGATGGAACAGTGCACAGTCACTAGAACACATGTCTCATACCTCCTCTACAACACACACCAGCAACACACACTGTTACAGCAACACACACCAGCAACACACACTGTTACAGCAACACACACTGTTACAGCATCATGTGAAACCAGCTGACGATGGAACAGTGCACAGTCACTAGAACACATGTCTCATACCTCCTCTACAACACACACTGTTACAGCAACACACACCAGCAACACACACTGTTACAGCAACACACACTGTTACAGCATCATGTGAAACCAGCTGACGATGGAACAGTGCACAGTCACTAGAACACATGTCTCATACCTCCTCTACAACACACACTGTTACAGCAACACACACCAGCAACACACACTGTTACAGCAACACACACCAGCAACACACACTGTTACAGCAACACACACCAGCAACACACACTGTTACAGCAACACACACCAGCAACACACACTGTTACAGCAACACACACTGTTACAGCAACACACACTGTTACAGCAACACACACCAGCAACACACACTGTTACAGCAACACACACCAGCAACACACACTGTTACAGCAACACACACTGTTACAGCAACACACACTGTTACAGCAACACACACCAGCAACACACACCAGCAACACACACTGTTACAGCAACACACACCAGCAACACACACTGTTACAGCAACACACACTGTTACAGCAACACACACTGTTACAGCAACACACACCAGCAACACACACTGTTACAGCAACACACACTGTTACAGCAACACACACTGTTACAGCAACACACACCAGCAACACACACTGTTACAGCAACACACACTGTTACAGCAACACACACCAGCAACACACACTGTTACAGCAACACACACCAGCAACACACACCAGCAACACACACTGTTACAGCAACACACTCTGTTACAGCAACACACACCAGCAACACACACTGTTACAGCAACACACACCAGCAACACACACTGTTACAGCAACACACTCTGTTACAGCAACACACACCAGCAACACACACTGTTACAGCAACACACACCAGCAACACACACTGTTACAGCAACACACATCTGTGTTGTCTGTTCACACTGCTATGCTTTATCTTTGCCAGGTCGCAGTTGCAAATGAGAACTTGTTCTCAACTAGCCTACCTGGTTAAATAAAGGTGAAATAAAAAATAAAATAAAACCAGCAACACACACTGTTACAGCAACACACACCAGCAACACACACTGTTACAGCAACACACACTGTTACAGCAACACACACCAGCAACACACACTGTTACAGCAACACACACTGTTACAGAAACACACACTGTTACAGCAACACACACTGTTACAGAAACACACACCAGCAACACACACTGTTACAGCAACACACACTGTTACAGCAACACACACCAGCAACACACACTGTTACAGCAACACACACTGTTACAGCAACACACACCAGCAACACACACTGTTACAGCAACACTCCCCTGCCCTCCCTTCCCTCCTCTCTCTCTCTTCCTTTCTTGTAAGTGATCCCCTCCTACCCGGTAACACTAGATGTCTACTCTGGCCAATGCGCTGTTAGCTGGAGAGCTAGCTGAGTCTATAGAATGCACTGCATGGACAGACAGACAGAGAGAGATCCCTCACCACTGACAATAAGACACTAGAACACACACACACACACAGAGAGAGAGAGAGAGAGAGAGAGAGAGAGAGAGAGAGAGAGAGAGAGAGAGAGAGAGAGAGAGATACAGAGAGAGAGAGAGAGACATCCCTCACACTGACAATAAGACACTAGAACACACAGAGAGAGAGAGAGAGAGAGAGAGAGAGAGAGAGAGAGAGAGAGAGAGAGAGAGAGAGAGAGAGAGAGAGAGAGAGAGAGACAGAGAGAGATACAGAGAGAGAGAGACATCCCTCACACTGACAATAAGACACTAGGACACAGACAGAGAGAGAGAGAGAGAGAGAGAGAGAGAGAGAGAGAGAGAGAGAGAGAGAGAGAGAGAGAGAGAGAGATAGAGAGAGAGATACAGAGAGATACAGAGAGATACAGAGAGAGAGATACAGAGAGAGAGATACAGAGAGAGAGAGAGAGACATCCCTCACACTGACAATAAGACACTAGGACACAGACAGAGAGAGAGAGAGAATCTAGAATGCCTTACCGGTCTAGCCTAGAATCTGGAATGCCTTAATTAACAGTCTAGAATATGGAATGTCTCACCAGTCTATAATCTGGTAGGCCTTACGAGTCTAGAATCTAGAATGCC
This sequence comes from Oncorhynchus keta, assembly GCF_023373465.1. Classification (NCBI taxonomy): domain Eukaryota; kingdom Metazoa; phylum Chordata; class Actinopteri; order Salmoniformes; family Salmonidae; genus Oncorhynchus; species Oncorhynchus keta. The sequence continues at coordinate 180,548 of NW_026290975.1, forward strand.
TTACCGGTCGAGCCTAGAATCTGGAATGTCTTACCAGTCTAGAATCTGGAATGCCTACCAGTCTAGAATATGGAATGTCTCACCAGTCTAGCCTAGAATATGGAATGCCTTTTCAGTCTAGAATCTGGAATGCCTTACCAGTCTAGAATATGGAATGTCTCACCAGTCTATAATATGGTAGGCCTTACGAGTCTAGAATCTAGAATGCCTTACCGGTCTAGCCTAGAATCTGGAATGTCTTACCAGTCTAGAATCTGGAATGCCTACGAGTCTAGAATCTAGAATGCCTTACCGGTCTAGCCTAGAATCTGGAATGTTTTACGAGTCTAGAATCTAGAATGCCTTACCGGTCTAGCCTAGAATATGGAATGTTTTACGAGTCTAGAATCTAGAATGCCTTACCGGTCTAGCCTAGAATCTGGAATGTCTTACCAGTCTAGAATCTAGAATGCCTTACCGGTCTAGCCTAGAATCTGGAATGTTTTACCAGTCTAGAATCTGGAATGCCTACCAGTCTAGAATATGGAATGTCTTACCAGTCTAGAATCTGGAATGCCTACCAGTCTAGAATATGGAATGTCTCACCAGTCTAGCCTAGAATATGGAATGCCTTTTCAGTCTAGAATCTGGAATGCCTTACCAGTCTAGAATATGGAATGTCTCACCAGTCTATAATATGGTAGGCCTTACGAGTCTAGAATCTAGAATGCCTTACCGGTCTAGCCTAGAATCTGGAATGTCTTACCAGTCTAGAATCTGGAATGCCTACCAGTCTAGAATCTAGAATGCCTTACCAGTCTAGCCTAGAATCTGGAATGCCTTATCAATCTAGAATCTGGAATGCCTTATCAATCTAGAGTATGGAATGCCTTATCAATCTAGAATCTGGAATGCCTTACCAGTCTAGAATCTAGAATGCCTTACTGGTCTAGCCTAGAATCTGGAATGCTTTACCAATCTAGAATATGGAATGTCTCACCAGTCTATAATCTGGAAAGCCTTTCCAGTCTAAAATGTGGATTCATTTACCAGTATACAATCTCGAAGGCCTTACCAGTCTAGAACCTGGAATGACTTACTACATTAGAATCTAGCATGTCTAACCATACTATAATCTAGAATGTTTTACCAGTCTAGCCTAAAATCCAGTCTATAATCTGGAATAATTTGCCAGTCTAGAATCTGGAATGGTTTAGCAGTCTAGAATCTGGAATGCCTTACCAGTCTATAATCTAGAATGCTTTACCAGTCTAGAATCTAGAATTCCTTACCAATCGAGAATTTGGAATGCCTTACCAGTCTTTAATCTGGAAGGCCTACCAGTCTAGAATCTAGAATGCCTTACAATATAGAATCTGGGATGCCTTACCAGTCTAGAATATGGAATGCCTTATCAGCCTATAATCTAGAAGGCTTTACCAGTCTATAATCTGGAGGGCTTTACCAGTCTAGAATCTGGAATGCTTTACCAGTCTCGAATCTGGAATGCATTACCATTCTAGAATCTGGAATGCTTTGCCATTCTAGAATCTGGAATGATTTACCAGTCTAGAATACCTTACCAAACTAGAATCTAGAATCTAGAATGCCTTACCAGTCTAGAATCTGGAATGCTTTGCCATTCTAGAATCTGGAATGATTTACCAATCTAGAATGCCTTACCAATATAGAATCTAGAATACCTTACCAATCTAGAATGCTTTACCAATCTAGAATCTGGAATGCCTTACCAGTCTAGAGTCTAGAATGCCTTACCAATCTAGAATGCTTTACCAATGCTTTACCAATCTAGAATCCAGAATTCCCTACCAGTGTAGTCTAGAATCTGGAAAGCCTTACGAGTCTAGAACTTGGAATGGCTTACCAGTCTAGAACTTGGAATGGCTTACCAGTCTAGAACTTGGAATGGCTTACCAGTCTAGAACTTGGAATGGCTTACCAGTCTAGAACTTG
>NW_026290975.1:187500-200000 GCF_023373465.1 Oncorhynchus keta
GTTAGGAGAGGTGGAGGGAGGGAGGTGGAGGGTTAGGAGAGGTGGAGGGAGGGAGGTGGAGGGTTAGGAGAGGTGGAGGGAGAGAGGTGGAGGGAGGGAGGTGTGTTTGTGGGAGGAATCATGGGTTCTGTCAGGTGACCTCTGCTCCGTTCCACAGCTAACTAGCTAACTAGCTAACTAGTACACTGAACAACAATATAAACGCAGCATGTTAAGTGTTGGTCTCATGTTTCATGAGCTGAAATAAAAGATCCTCAAACATTTTCCACACGCACAAAAAGCTGACTTCTCTAAAATGTTGTGCACAAATGAGTTTATATCCCTGTTAGTGAACATTTATGCTTTGCCAAGATAATCCATCCACCTAACAGGTGTGGCATATCAATAAGTTGACTAAACAGCATGATCATTACACAGGTGCACCTTCTGCTGGGGACAATTAAAGGCCACTCTGAAATGTGCAGTTTTGTCACACAACACAACGCCACAGATGTCTCAAGTTTTGAGGGAGCCTGCAATTGGCATGAATGTCCACCAGAGATGTTGGCAGAGAATTGAATGGTAATTTCTCTAACATAAACCGCCTCCAATGTCGTTTTAGAGAATTTGGCAGTACGTCCCAACCGTCCTCGCCCTTGTTCAGTATACAAATAGGAATTACTCAGGGGATAATAATACCGTATCTCCCGTGTGTTCTAGCCAGTTTCCCATGATTCTTCACTGTTAAGACTGAAACGGAAGAGGAAAGTTAAAAATGTTGTTTCAGAGTGGGACCACCAGAGAACACTATTTAAAACTGAAGGTGTTCAGGGCTGTTTTTATGAACTAAAAAAATATGTGTTTATTTTTAATATTTTTATTTTTTTTGCAAGTCACAGTAACCCAGTGACACTAAAGCCTCTGTTCTCTCACACACACACACACACACACACACACACACACACACACACACACACACACACACACACACACACACACACACACACACACACACACACACACACACACACACACACACACACTATGATTGTACTCTGTTGTAATTCTTGCTCCAGTAATGAGAGAGAGATGATTAACTCAATCATATTATATAATGGCCTTTATAAACTGGGAGGCTTGATCCCTGAACGCTGATTGAGTTACATCCCCACAGCATGATGCTGCCACCACAATGCTTCACCGTAGAGATGGTACCAGGTTTTCTCCGCTTGGCATTCAGTCCAAACAATGAAATCTTGGTTTCATCAGACCAGAGAATGTTTAGGTGCCTTTTGGCAAACTCCAAGCGGGCTGTGAAGTGCCTTTTACTGAGGAGTGGCTTCCGTCTGTCCATTCTACCATAAAGGCCTGATTGGTGGAATGCTGCAGAGATGGTTGTCCTTCTGGAAGGTTCTCCCATCTCCACAGAGGAACTCTGGAGCTCTGTCAGAGTGACCATCGGGTTCTTGGCATCCTCCATGACCAAGGCCCTTCTCCCCCTGCTATATATCATCAAGAGTCCTATGGAACCCTATTCCCTATATAGTGCACTACTTCAGACCAGAGCCCTAGGGAACCCTATTCCCTATATATTTTTGTAACATTTATTTTACCTTTATTTAACTAGGCATGTCAGTTAAGAACAATTCTTATTTTTAACGACAGCCCTGGGAACAGTGGGTTAACTGGTCTAGGAACAGTGGGTTAACTGGTCTAGGAACAGTGGGTTAACTGGTCTAGGAACAGTGGGTTAACTGCCTGTTTAGGGGTAGAACGACAGATTAGTACCTTGTCAGCTCGGGGGTTTGAACTTGCAACCTTTCGGTTACTAGTCCAACGCTCTAACCACTAGACTACCTGCCACCTCTACACTCTAACCACTAGGCTACCTGCCACCTCTACACTCTAACCACTAGGCTACCTGCCACCTCTACACTCTAACCACTAGTCTACCTGCCTCCTCGACACTCTAACCACTAGACTACCTGCCACCTCTACACTCTAACCACTAGGCTACCTGCCACCTCTACACTCTAACAACTAGCCTACCTGCCACCTCTACACTCTAACCACTAGACTACCTGCCACCTCTACACTCTAACCACTAGGCTACCTGTCGCCTCTACATTCTAACCACTAGGCTACCTGCCTCCTCTACACTCTAACCACTAGGCTACCTGCCTCCTCTACACTCTAACCACTAGGCTACCTGCCACCTCTACACTCTAACCACTAGGCTACCTGCCTCCTCTACACTCTAACCACTAGTCTACCCTGCCGCCTCTACACTCTAACCACTAGGCTACCTGCCACCTCTACACTCTAACCACTAGACTACCTGCCACCTCTACACTCTAACCACTAGGCTACCTGCCACCTCTACACTCTAACCACTAGGCTACCCTGCCACCCCTATAGTGCACTACTAAGGTTAGGGCCGAAAGGACTCTCATCAAAATGAATGGGATGTACCCAAGTCTCTATTCTGCTGTCCTGTCTTCCCAGCTCCTCTGTCTGGTCTATAAACATATGACTAACTTGATGCTGTTTTTAACACTGTGAATCACACTGACCAACACAGAGAGATGGGACATCAGACACTACGGTTAAACAAAGATGACCCAGTTAACTTTAGAAAATGGGTAGTTTGAATCCTGGATGCTAATTGGCTGAAACAGTATTTTAGTGGTATGTACAGTATAGCAGCCATATGCAGATTTTTAAAAATGACGGTACAGTTATCTCCACATTACGAAGAGGATATAATTGACAATTTAGGTACCTCCACATTATGAAGAGAATACAATTGACGATATTAGTTACCTCCACATTATAAAGAGGATACAATTGTCATAAATGGTAACACATGGAGTGTGACGATTGGCTAAGATAACAGAAATAGAATTTTCTCCTATGGGGACACTCAAACTGGCCGCTAGTCCACTCATAATGACATAATTGACCTCAATGGGGACATCCGTTCTGCCCCGTTCTAATTCCATGGTGAAGAAAGAGGCCACATCGTATCACATGAAGCCACAGACAGACATGAACCTCTCACTAGCAGGGCCTTGGGCTCCGTCACAATCCCCAGTAACACAGTTTCTTCTTCCTAGAACCAGCCACAGATGGCCATCAACTGAACACGTGACACAAAAAGAACATGAGCTTCCACCACTGCTTATCACCCCAAGACACTCCAGATCACATCCTACTGACTTGTTTCAGTTGTCATGACGTTGGCTTTATTAGAAATCTTTCAAATACTTTGATTGTTTACTCGAGGCTGCCTGTAGTGGCAGATGGACAGGTTTACTCTAGGCTGCCTGTAGTGGCAGATGGACAGGTTTACTCTAGGCTGCCTGTAGTGGCAGATGGACAGGTTTTAGGCTGCCTGTAGTGGCAGATGGCAGGTTTGCCTGTAGTGTGGCAGATGGACAGGTTTACTCTAGGCTGCCTGTAGTGGTAGATGGACAGGTTTACTCTAGGCTGCCTGTAGTGGCAGATGGACAGGTTTACAGGCTGCCTGTAGTGGCAGATGGACAGGTTTACTCTAGGCTGCCTGTAGTGGCAGATGGACAGGTTTACTCTAGGCTGCCTGTAGTGGCAGATGGACAGGTTTACTCTAGGCTGCCTGTAGTGGCAGATGGACAGGTTTACTCTAGGCTGCCTGTAGTGGCAGATGGACAGGTTTACTCTAGGCTGCCCAGATGGACAGGTAGGCTGCCTGTAGTGGCAGATGGACAGGTTTACTCTAGGCTGCCTGTAGTGGCAGATGGACAGGACTAGGCTGCCTGTAGTGGCAGATGGACAGGTTTACTCGAGGCTGCCTGTAGTGGCAGATGGACAAGGTTTACTCTAGGCTGCCTGTAGTGGTAGATGGACAGGTTTACTCTAGGCTGCCTGTAGTGGTAGATGGACAGGTTTACTCTAGGCTGCCTGTAGTGGCAGATGGACAGGTTTACTCTAGGCTGCCTGTAGTGGCAGATGGACAGGTTTACTCTAGGCTGCCTGTAGTGGTAGATGGACAGGTTTACTCGAGGCTGCCTGTAGTGGCAGATGGACAGGTTTACTCTAGGCTGCCTGTAGTGGTAGATGGACAGGTTTACTCTAGGCTGCCTGTAGTGGTAGATGGACAGGTTTACTCTAGGCTGCCTGTAGTGGCAGATGGACAGGTTTACTCTAGGCTGCCTGTAGTGGCAGATGGACAGGTTTACTCTAGGCTGCCTGTAGTGGTAGATGGACAGGTTTACTCTAGGCTGCCTGTAGTGGCAGATGGACAGGTTTACTCTAGGCTGCCTCTAGTGGCAGATGGACAGGTTTACTCCAGGCTGCCTGTAGTGGCAGATGGACAGGTTTACTCTAGGCTGCCTGTAGTGGCAGATGGACAGGTTTACTCTAGGCTGCCTGTAGTGGCAGATGGACAGGTTTACTATAGGCTGCCTGTAGTGGTAGATGGACAGGTTTACTCTAGGCTGCCTCTAGTGGCAGATGGACAGGTTTACTCTAGGCTGCCTGTAGTGGCAGATGGACAGGTTTACTCTAGGCTGCCTGTAGTGGCAGATGGACAGGTTTACTCTAGGCTGCCTGTAGTGGCAGATGGACAGGTTTACTCTAGGCTGCCTGTAGTGGCAGATGGACAGGTTTACTCTAGGCTGCCTGTAGTGGCAGATGGACAGGTTTACTCTAGGCTGCCTGTAGTGGCAGATGGACAGGTTTATAGCCGTTTGGAGAATATTGTATTGGTTCATTAATTAAGCCAGACAAACTCAATCAAGAACAGATCAAGTATTTTTAAATGATTTCATGTAGTATTTGAAAGCAGGTCTGCTCCACCTTCACCTAACCTCAACCCTCCTGTCCCTCTCCTCCTACCTTCGACAGTCATATTAGGACAATAGGGATTTACATAACATGTTTTCTGAGAAGAGCAGGGTGAGGTTTGCAGGAAGACATAAAAGATAGCTGTGTTCCTGTCGACTGTTCGTTCTGAGCCCTTATCCTCACCCCCCTCCATTCCCCGTCACCACCCCTCCGCCACCTCACCCCATTCCCCGTCACCCCCCCTCCGCCACCCCCCCATTCCCCGTCAACCCCCTCCACCACCTCACCCCGCACATCCTCATATCCTCCCCAGACAACTGGAGAGGAAGGGAAGCTCAGGTTTGAAGGAAAATTGAACTGACTGACAAAGATGCCAGGTTTACAGCGATGGCTCCTCCTCCAGTTACTAGGTTTAAAGGGATGGCTCCTCCTGTTACTAGGTTTACAGCGATGGCTCCTCCTCCAGTTACTAGGTTTAAAGGGATGGCTCCTCCAGTTACTAGGTTTAAAGGGATGGCTCCTCCTCCAGTTACTAGGTTTACAGCGATGGCTCCTCCTCCAGTTACTAGGTTTACAGCGATGGCTCCTCCTCCAGTTACTAGGTTTAAAGGGATGGCTCCTCCAGTTACTAGGTTTAAAGGGATGGCTCCTCCTCCAGTTACTAGGTTTACAGCGATGGCTCCTCCTCCTGTTACTAGGTTTAAAGGGATGGCTCCTCCTCCTGTTACTAGGTTTAAAGGGATGGCTCCTCCTCCTGTTACTAGGTTTAAAGGGATGGCTCCTCCTCCTGTTACTAGGTTTAAAGGGATGGCTCCTCCTCCTGTTACTAGGTTTAAAGGGATGGCTCCTCCTCCAGTTACTAGGTTTAAAGGGATGGCTCCTCCTGTTACTAGGTTTAAAGGGATGGCTCCTCCTCCAGTTACTAGGTTTAAAGGGATGGCTCCTCCAGTTACTAGGTTTAAAGGGATGGCTCCTCCTCCAGTTACTAGGTTTACAGCGATGGCTCCTCCTCCTGTTACTAGGTTTAAAGGGATGGCTCCTCCTCCTGTTACTAGGTTTAAAGGGATGGCTCCTCCTCCTGTTACTAGGTTTAAAGGGATGGCTCCTCCTCCAGTTACTAGGTTTAAAGGGATGGCTCCTCCTGTTACTAGGTTTAAAGGGATGGCTCCTCCTCCAGTTACTAGGTTTAAAGGGATGGCTCCTCCTCCAGTTACTAGGTTTAAAGGGATGGCTCCTCCTCCTGTTACTAGGTTTAAAGGGATGGCTCCTCCTCCTGTTACTAGGTTTAAAGGGATGGCTCCTCCTCCTGTTACTAGCTTTAAAGGGATGGCTCCTCCTCCTGTTACTAGGTTTAAAGGGATGGCTCCTCCTCCAGTTACTAGGTTTAAAGGGATGGCTCCTCCTGTTACTAGGTTTAAAGGGATGGCTCCTCCTCCTGTTACTAGGTTTAAAGGGATGGCTCCTCCTGTTACTAGGTTTAAAGGGATGGCTCCTCCTCCTGATACTAGGTTTAAAGGGATGGCTCCTCCTCCAGTTACTAGGTTTAAAGGGATGGCTCCTCCTGTTACTAGGTTTAAAGGGATGGCTCCTCCTCCTGTTACTAGGTTTAAAGGGATGGCTCCTCCTGTTACTAGGTTTAAAGGGATGGCTCCTCCTCCTGTTACTAGGTTTAAAGGGATGGCTCCTCCTCCTCCTGTTACTAGGTTTAAAGGGATGGCTCCTCCTCCTGTTACTAGGTTTAAAGGGATGGCTCCTCCTCCTCCTGTTACTAGGTTTAAAGGGATGGCTCCTCCTCCTGTTACTAGGTTTAAAGGGATGGCTCCTCCTCCTGTTACTAGGTTTAAAGGGATGGCTCCTCCTCCTGTTACTAGCTTTAAAGGGATGGCTCCTCCTCCTGTTACTAGGTTTAAAGGGATGGCTCCTCCTCCTGTTACTAGGTTTAAAGGGATGGCTCCTCCTCCTCCTGTTACTAGCTTTAAAGGGATGGCTCCTCCTCCTGTTACTAGGTTTAAAGGGATGGCTCCTCCTCCTGTTACTAGGTTTAAAGGGATGGCTCCTCCTGTTACTAGCTTTAAAGGGATGGCTCCTCCTCCTGTTACTAGGTTTAAAGGGATGGCTCCTCCTCCTGTTACTAGGTTTAAAGGGATGGCTCCTCCTCCAGTTACTAGGTTTAAAGGGATGGCTCCTCCTGTTTCAGTGAGAGGAAGCAGTAAAACAGCAGACACCTTCCTATAGCCATTAGCATCCTGTCAGAAACACCTGTCAACCGAGTAGGTTACTAATTGTGTGCTTAGATAATGAGTAACTCAATGTGATGTAGGACAAATCTAGTTGAAATTAGAGCAACAATTGTAATCCCATACAAAATACTTTCAGTTTATTTAAGCAAGGTATTGCATAACATCCTGCTCTGAGTAAATGGCCAATCCAACAGGAACTGCGCCATCCACATGGGCTAGGTCCTGTCCTGGGAAACAATGACTATTGATTTCTACAATGTAATTTCCTGAAGGCTTCAAATCTTGATCACAGGACAGCAGGCCGCTGGACAAACGGCACCCTATTCTCTATATAGTGCACTACTTTAGACCAGGACCCTATAGAAAACTATTCCCTACATAGTGCACTACTGGGCCATGGTGAAACGTAGTGCACTATGTAGGGTCAAGGACACAGACAATATATGTGGCCATGGGGAGGCAAGTAGCAAAGTGGTTGGAGCGTTGGGCCAGTAACCAACACTTTGCTCGATCGAATCCCCAAGCTGACAAGGTAAAAATCTGTCGTTCTTCCCCTGAACAAGGCAGTTAACCCACTGTTCCCCGGTAGGCCGTCATTGTAAATACGAATTTGTTCTTAACTGACTTGACTAGTTAAATAAAGGTAAAAATAAATAAATGAATGTTACCTACATAGACAGGAGAGCCCATTAACATTACTGTAGAGGTAATCCAATTCTAGACTTGAGCCCCACGAGTTTGATAAGAATTACATTTTAACAAATAGCGGCCAGGGAAAGAGCGCTGGCAGGACGTCTGCCACCTACCAAACAGAAATGCGTGCTTTGGGATAGTTCAGTCTCTCCAATGCTCCGAGGTAGTACGGCAAGGAATGCGCCGCGTTCCCGAGCAATGATCGCAATAACAACCGTTGGCGGCTGCATTTTCGATTCTTCTGGATATTTCTCCTCCGAAAAGTAACATTCTGATCTAGAAACGAAGGCCCCTAAAACTAAAACCCAAAGAAACATGGTGGATGTAGCAGTCCAAGCTACTGCATGTAGCTACAGCTCCCAGTCCGCGTCAGCAATAAGGAAAATGGTATGTGTTGTTACCTTCAGACGCGCTTCCGAAGAAACCACCGAACAGAGAATCCAAAACTCAGATTGTGCAAAAACTAACATTAATTTAGTAGACCCATACTGCCATAAACCTGATACCTGAGGTCTAGTTGACCCATACTGCCATAAACCTGATACCTGAGGTCTAGTTGACCCATACTGCCATAAACCTGATACCCGAGGCCTAGTTGACCCATACTGCCATAAAACTGACCCCTGAGGTCTAGTTGACCCATACTGCCATAAACCTGATACCCGAGGTCTAGTTGACCCATACTGCCATAAACCTGATACCTGAGGTCTAGTTGACCCATACTGCCATAAACCTGATACCTGAGGTCTAGTTGACCCATACTGCCATAAACCTGATACCCGAGGTCTAGTTGACCCATACTGCCATAAACCTGATACCCGAGGTCTAGTTGACCCATACTGCCATAAACCTGATACCCGAGGCCTAGTTGACCCATACTGCCATAAAACTGACCCCTGAGGTCTAGTTGACCCATACTGCCATAAACCTGATACCCGAGGTCTAGTTGACCCATACTGCCATAAAACTGACCCCTGAGTTCTAGTTGACCCATACTGCCATAAACCTGATTTTTAAAATTTATTTTATTTCACCTTTATTTAACCAGGTAGGCAAGTTGAGAACAAGTTCTCATTTACAATTGCGACCTGGCCAAGATAAAGCAAAGCAGTTCGACAGATACAACGACACAGAGTTACACATGGAGTAAAACAAACATACAGTCAATAATACAGTATAAACAAGTCTGGGGTGGCAGCGTAGCCTAGTGGTTAGAGCGTTGGACTAGTAACCGGAAGGTTGTAAGTTCAAACCCCCGAGCTGACAAGGTACAAATCTGGTACAAATCTGTCGTTCTGCCCCTGAACAGGCAGTTAACCCACTGTTCCCAGGCCGTCATTGAAAATAAGAATGTGTTCTTAACTGACTTGCCTGGTTAAATAAAGGTAAAATAAAAAATAAATAAAATAAAATATACAATGTGAGCAAATTAGGTGAGAAGGGAGGTAAAGGCAAAAAAGGCCATGGTGGCAAAGTAAATACAATATAGCAAGTAAAACACTGGAATGGAAGAATGTACAAAGTAGAAATAAAAATAATGGGGTGCAAAGGAGCAAAATAAATAAATTAATTAAATACAGTTGGGAAAGAGTTTGGGCTAAATTATAGGTTTGCTATGTACAGGTGCATCTGTAAGATGCTCTGACAGTTGGTGCTTAAAGCTAGTGAGGGAGATAAGTGTTTCCAGTTTCAGAGATTTTTTGTAGTTCGTTCATTGGCAGCAGAGAACTGGAAGGAGAGGCGGCCAAAGAAAGAATTGGTTTTGGGGGTGACTAGAGAGATATACCTGCTGGAGCGTGTGCTACAGGTGGGAGATGCTATGGTGACCAGCGAGCTGAGATAAGGGGGGACTTTACCTAGCAGGGTCTTCAAATCAAATCAAATCAAATCAAATCTGTACAGCACTTTGAGATATCAGCTGATGTACGAAGGGCTATATAAATACATTTGATTTTATTTGATTTGATTAGCAGGGTCTTGTAGATGACATGGAGCCAGTGGGTTTGGCGACGAGTATGAAGCGAGGGCCAGCCAACGAGAGCGTACAGGTCGCAATGGTGGGTAGTATATGGGGCTTCGGTGACAAAACATACTGCCATAAACCTGATATCTGAGGCCTAGTTGACCCATACTGCCATAAACCTGATACCTGAGGCCTAGTAGACCCATACTGCCATAAACCTGATACCCGAGGTCTAGTTGACCCATACTGCCATAAACCTGATACCCGAGGCCTGGTTGACCCATACTGCCATAAACCTGAAACCCGAGGTCTGATTGACCCATACTGCCATAAACCTGATACCCGAGGCCTAGTAGACCCATACTGCCATAAACCTGATACCCGAGGTCTAGTTGACCCATACTGCCATAAACCTGATACCTGAGGCCTAGTAGACCCATACTGCCATAAACCTGATACCCGAGGTCTAGTTGACCCATACTGCCATAAACCTGATACCCGAGGCCTAGTTGACCCATACTGCCATAAACCTGATACCTGAGGCCTAGTAGACCCATACTGCCATAAACCGGATACCTGAGGCCTAGTAGACCCATACTGCCATAAACCTGATACCTGAGGCCTAGTAGACCCATACTGCCATAAACCTGATACCTGAGGCCTAGTAGACCCATACTGCCATAAACCTGATACCTGAGGCCTAGTAGACCCATACTGCCATAAACCTGATACCTGAGGCCTAGTTGACCCATACTGCCATAAACCTGATACCCGAGGTATAGTTGACCCATACTGCCATAAACCTGATACCTGAGGCCTAGTAGACCCATACTGCCATAAACCTTGGGAAGGTGTTCAACCTTACCTGAGCTCCTCCGCTCTCTCCACTGGCTTCCAGTAGCACTACAAGACCATACGGAGCTGTGAGGGGAACGGCACCCAGTACCTCCAGGCTCTCAGGCCCTACACCCAAACAAGGGCACCGTTCATCCAGGCCTCCCTACCACTGAGGAAGTAGCTCAGCCCAGTCAAAATACTGCCCCCATGGAACAAACCTGTCAATCACCACCTTCCGGAGACACCTGAAACCCCACCTCTTCAAGGAATACCTGTAATCCTTCTCACCCCCCCTTCTCCCCCCAACAAGATTTAGATGCAGGTGGCTGTTCCACTGGTTGTCATAAGGCCTGGATAAGAGCGTCTGCTAAATGACTTAAATGTAATGTAAATGTAAATGATACCCGAGGTCTAGTAGACCCATACTGCCATAAACCTGATACCTGAGGCCAAGTAGACCCATACTGCCATAAACCTGATACCCGAGGTCTAGTAGACCCATACTGCCATAAACATAGACACTGTTATACTGTATTATAACACATTAACAATACCATGGTGATAGACCCTGTTCTCCTGTATTACAACACATTACCATGGTGATAGACCCTGTTCTACTGTATTACAAAACATTACCATGGTGATAGACTCTGTTCTACTGTATTACAACATTACCATGGTGATAGACTCTGTTCTACTGTATTACAACATTACCATGGTGATAGACTCTGTTCTCCTGTATTACAACATTACCATGGTGATAGACCCTGTTCTACTGTATTACAACATTACCATGGTGATAGACTCTGTTCTACTGTATTACAACACATTAACATTACCATGGTGATAGACTCTATTCTACTGTATTACAACACATTAACATTACCATGGTGATAGACCCTGTTCTACTTTATTACAACACATTAACATTACCATGGTGATAGACTCTATTCTACTGTATTACAACACATTAACATTACCATGGTGATAGACCCTGTTCTACTTTATTACAACATTACCATGGTGATAGACTCTGTTCTACTGTATTACAACATTACCATGGTGATAGACTCTGTTCTACTGTATTACAACACATTAACATTACCATGGTGATAGACTCTATTCTACTGTATTACAACACATTAACATTCCCATGGTGATAGACCCTGTTCTACTTTATTACAACATTACCATGGTGATAGACTCTGTTCTACTGTATTACAATACATTAACATTACCATGGTGATAGACCCTGCTCTAGTGTATTACAACACATTAACATTACCATGGTGATAGACTCTGGTCTACTGTATTACAATACATTAATATTACTATGGTGATAGACTCTGTTCTACTGTACTACAACATATTAAAATTACCATGGTGATAGACCCTGTTCTACTGTATTACAACACATTAATATTACTATGGTGATAGACTCTGTTCTACTGTACTACAACATATTAAATTTACCATGGTGATAGACTCTGGTCTACTGTATTACAACATTACCATGGTGATAGACTCTGTTCTACTGTATTACAACACATTAACATTACCATGGTGATAGACTCTGTTCTACTGTATTACAACACATTAACATTACCATGGTGATAGACTCTGTTCTACTGTATTACAACACATTAACATTACCATGGTTATAGACCCTGTTCTACTGTATTACAACATTACCATGGTGATAGACCCTGTTCTACTGTATTACAACATTACCATGGTGATAGACTCTGTTCTACTGTATTACAACATTACCATGGTGATAGACTCTGTTCTCCTGTATTACAACATTACCATGGTGATAGACCCTGTTCTACTGTATTACAACATTACCATGGTGATAGACTCTGTTCTACTGTATTACAACATTACCATGGTGATAGACTCTGTTCTACTGTATTACAACATTACCATGGTGATAGACCCTGTTCTCCTGTATTACAACATTA
>NW_026290975.1:205000-275000 GCF_023373465.1 Oncorhynchus keta
AGTCAATAACACAATAGAAAGTCTATATACAGTGTCTTTAGAAGATTAGGGAGGTAAGGCAATAAATAGGCCATAGTGGCGAAGTAATTACAATTTAACAATTAAACACTGGAATGGTAGATGTGCAGAAGATGAATGTGCAAGTAGAGATACTGGGGTGCAAAGGAGCAAAATAAATAAAATAAAAAACAGTATGGGGATGAGGTAGTTGATGGGATATTTACAGATGGGCTACGTACAGGTACAGTAATCTGTGAGCTGCTCTGACAGCTGATGTTTAAAGTTAGTGAGGGAGATATGAGTCTCCAGCTTCAGTGATTTTTGCAATTAGTTCCAGTCACTGGCAGCAGAGAACTGGAAGGAAAGGCGGCCGAATGAGGAATTGGCTTTGGGGGTGACCAGTGAAATATACCTGCTGGAGAGCGTGCTACGCGTATACATGTAGCCATGTAGCCTGTAGAGTGCTTCTACATCTGCATTGCTTGCTGTTTGAGGTTTTAGGCTGGGGGTTTCTGTATAAGCACTTTGTGACATCTGTTGATTTGATTTGTATAAATGTTTATCGGTAAGCCTATTTGGTCATAATGGTCTCATGTTAATAAGCCTAACATTTCATGAAGCTACAGTATAGATGGTATTGCCATCTACCTACAGCCATCTACCTACAGCCATCTACCTATAGCCATCTACCTATAGCCATCTACCTATAGCCATCTACCTATAGCCATCTACCTATAGCCTACTACCTATAGCCATCTACCTATAGCCATCTACCTATAGCCATCTACCTATAGCCATCTACCTATAGCCATCTACCTACAGCCATCTACCTATAGCCTACTACCTATAGCCATCTACCTATAGCCATCTACCTATAGCCTACTACCTATAGCCATCTACATAATTAAGCTGCTATTTACAAACTTTTAATCCAAATTACACATCAAATAGCCTAACAATTATACTTAAGTATTCGTGTCTGCTTGTCTCTCTCTGTGTCTTTTTTTCTCTTTCTTTCGTGTCTGCTTGTCTCTCTCTGTGTCTTTTTTTCTCTTTCTTTCGTGTCTGCTTGTCTCTCTCTGTGTCTGTTTTTCTCTTTCTTTCGTGTCTGCTTGTCTCTCTCTCTGTGTCTGTTTTTCTCTTTCTTTCGTGTCTGCTTGTCTCTCTCTGTGTCTGTTTTTCTCTTTCTTTCGTGTCTGCTTGTCTCTCTCTGTGTCTTTTTTTCTCTTTCTTTCGTGTCTGCTTGTCTCTCTCTGTGTCTTTTTTTCTCTTTCTTACGTGTCTGCTTGTCTCTCTCTGTGTCTTTTTTTCTCTTTCTTTCGTGTCTGCTTGTCTCTCTCTGTGTCTTTTTTTCTCTTTCTTTCGTGTCTGCTTGTCTCTCTCTGTGTCTTTTTTCTCTTTCTTTCGTGTCTGCTTGTCTCTCTCTGTGTCTTTTTTTCTCTTTCTTTCGTGTCTGCTTGTCTCTCTCTGTGTCTTTTTTTCTCTTTCTTTCGTGTCTGCTTGTCTCTCTCTGTGTCTTTTTTCTCTTTCTTTCGTGTCTGCTTGTCTCTCTCTGTGTCTGTTTTTCTCTTTCTTTCGTGTCTGCTTGTCTCTCTCTGTGTCTTTTTTTCTCTTTCTTTCGTGTCCGCTTGTCTCTCTCTGTGTCTTTTTTTCTCTTTCTTTCGTGTCTGCTTGTCTCTCTCTGTGTCTGTTTTTCTCTTTCTTTCGTGTCTGCTTGTCTCTCTCTGTGTCTTTTTTTCTCTTTCTTTCGTGTCTGCTTGTCTCTCTCTGTGTCTGTTTTTCTCTTTCTTTCGTGTCTGCTTGTCTCTCTCTGTGTCTGTTTTTCTCTTTCTTTCGTGTCTGCTTGTCTCTCTCTCTGTGTCTGTTTTTCTCTTTCTTTCGTGTCTGCTTGTCTCTCTCTGTGTCTGTTTTTCTCTTTCTTTCGTGTCTGCTTGTCTCTCTCTGTGTCTGTTTTTCTCTTTCTTTCGTGTCTGCTTGTCTCTCTCTGTGTCTGTTTTTCTCTTTCTTTCGTGTCTGCTTGTCTCTCTCTGTGTCTGTTTTTCTCTTTCTTTCGTGTCTGCTTGTCTCTCTCTCTGTGTCTGTTTTTCTCTTTCTTTCGTGTCTGCTTGTCTCTCTCTCTGTGTCTGTTTTTCTCTTTCTTTCGTGTCTGCTTGTCTCTCTCTCTGTGTCTTTTTTTCTCTTTCTTTCGTGTCTGCTTGTCTCTCTCTCTGTGTCTTTTTTTCTCTTTCTTTCGTGTCTGCTTGTCTCTCTCTGTGTCTGTTTTTCTCTTTCTTTCGTGTCTGCTTGTCTCTCTCTCTGTGTCTTTTTTTCTCTTTCTTTCGTGTCTGCTTGTCTCTCTCTGTGTCTTTTTTTCTCTTTCTTTCGTGTCTGCTTGTCTCTCTCTGTGTCTGTTTTTCTCTTTCTTTCGTGTCTGCTTGTCTCTCTCTCTGTGTCTGTTTTTCTCTTTCTTTCGTGTCTGCTTGTCTCTCTCTGTGTCTGTTTTTCTCTTTCTTTCGTGTCTGCTTGTCTCTCTCTGTGTCTTTTTTCTCTTTCTTTCGTGTCTGCTTGTCTCTCTCTGTGTCTGTTTTTCTCTTTCTTTCGTGTCTGCTTGTCTCTCTCTCTGTGTCTTGTCTTCTCTTTCTTTTTTTTTTCTTTCGTGTCTGCTTGTCTCTCTCTGTGTCTTTTTTCTCTTTCTTTCGTGTCTGCTTGTCTCTCTCTGTGTCTGTTTTTCTCTTTCTTTCGTGTCTGCTTGTCTCTCTCTCTCTGTGTCTGTTTTCTCTTTCTTTCTTTCGTGTCTGCTTGTCTCTCTCTGTGTCTGTTTTCTCTTTCTTTCGTGTCTGCTTGTCTCTCTCTGTGTCTGTTTTCTCTTTCTTTCGTGTCTGCTTGTCTCTCTCTGTGTCTGTTTTCTCTTTCTTTCGTGTCTGCTTGTCTCTCTCTGTGTCTGTTTTTCTCTTTCTTTCGTGTCTGCTTGTCTCTCTCTGTGTCTGTTTTCTCTTTCTTTCGTGTCTGCTTGTCTCTCTCTGTGTCTGTTTTCTCTTTCTTTCGTGTCTGCTTGTCTCTCTCTGTGTCTGTTTTTCTCTTTCTTTCGTGTCTGCTTGTCTCTCTCTGTGTCTTTTTTCTCTTTCTTTCGTGTCTGCTTGTCTCTCTCTGTGTCTGTTTTTCTCTTTCTTTCGTGTCTGCTTGTCTCTCTCTGTGTCTGTTTTTCTCTTTCTTTCGTGTCTGCTTGTCTCTCTCTGTGTCTTTTTTCTCTTTCTTTCGTGTCTGCTTGTCTCTCTCTGTGTCTGTTTTTCTCTTTCTTTCGTGTCTGCTTGTCTCTCTCTCTGTGTCTTTTTTTCTCTTTCTTTCGTGTCTGCTTGTCTCTCTCTGTGTCTTTTTTTCTCTTTCTTTCGTGTCTGCTTGTCTCTCTCTGTGTCTGTTTTTCTCTTTCTTTCGTGTCTGCTTGTCTCTCTCTCTGTGTCTTTTTTCTCTTTCTTTCGTGTCTGCTTGTCTCTCTCTGTGTCTTTTTTTCTCTTTCTTTCGTGTCTGCTTGTCTCTCTCTGTGTCTGTTTTTCTCTTTCTTTCGTGTCTGCTTGTCTCTCTCTCTGTGTCTGTTTTTCTCTTTCTTTCGTGTCTGCTTGTCTCTCTCTGTGTCTTTTTTCTCTTTCTTTCGTGTCTGCTTGTCTCTCTCTGTGTCTTTTTTCTCTTTCTTTCGTGTCTGCTTGTCTCTCTGTGTCTTTTTCTCTTTCTTTCGTGTCTGCTTGTCTCTCTCTGTGTCTGTTTTTCTCTTTCTTTCGTGTCTGCTTGTCTCTCTCTGTGTCTTTTTTCTCTTTCTTTCGTGTCTGCTTGTCTCTCTCTGTGTCTGTTTTCTCTTTCTTTCGTGTCTGCTTGTCTCTCTCTGTGTCTGTTTTCTCTTTCTTTCGTGTCTGCTTGTCTCTCTCTGTGTCTGTTTTCTCTTTCTTTCGTGTCTGCTTGTCTCTCTCTGTGTCTGTTTTTCTCTTTCTTTCGTGTCTGCTTGTCTCTCTCTGTGTCTGTTTTTCTCTTTCTTTCGTGTCTGCTTGTCTCTCTCTGTGTCTGTTTTTCTCTTTCTTTCGTGTCTGCTTGTCTCTCTCTGTGTCTGTTTTTTCTCTTTCTTTCGTGTCTGCTTGTCTCTCTCTGTGTCTGTTTTTTTCTCTTTCTTTCGTGTCTCTGCTTGTCTCTCTCTGTGTCTGTTTTTCTCTTTCTTTCGTGTCTGCTTGTCTCTCTCTGTGTATCTTTTTCTCTTTCTTTCGTGTCTGCTTGTCTCTCTCTGTGTCTTTTTTCTCTTTCTTTCGTGTCTGCTTGTCTCTCTCTGTGTCTGTTTTCTCTTTCTTTCGTGTCTGCTTGTCTCTCTCTGTGTCTGTTTTTCTCTTTCTTTCGTGTCTGCTTGTCTCTCTCTGTGTCTGTTTTTCTCTTTCTTTCGTGTCTGCTTGTCTCTCTCTGTGTCTTTTTTTCTCTTTCTTTCGTGTCTGCTTGTCTCTCTCTGTGTCTTTTTTCTCTTTCTTTCGTGTCTGCTTGTCTCTCTCTGTGTCTGTTTTCTCTTTCTTTCGTGTCTGCTTGTCTCTCTCTGTGTCTTTTTTTCGTGTCTGCTTGTCTTTCTGTGTCTTTTTTCTCTTTCTTGTCTGCTTGTCTCTCTGTGTCTGTTTTTCTCTTTCTTTCGTGTCTGCTTGTCTCTCTCTGTGTCTGTTTTCTCTTTCTTTCGTGTCTGCTTGTCTCTCTCTGTGTCTGTTTTTCTCTTTCTTTCGTGTCTGCTTGTCTCTCTCTGTGTCTTTTTTCTCTTTCTTTCGTGTCTGCTTGTCTCTCTCTGTGTCTGTTTTTCTCTTTCTTTCGTGTCTGCTTGTCTCTCTCTGTGTCTGTTTTCTCTTTCTTTCGTGTCTGCTTGTCTCTCTCTGTGTCTGTTTTTCTCTTTCTTTCGTGTCTGCTTGTCTCTCTCTGTGTCTGTTTTTCTCTTTCTTTCGTGTCTGCTTGTCTCTCTCTGTGTCTGTTTTCTCTTTCTTTCGTGTCTGCTTGTCTCTCTCTCTGTGTCTGTTTTTCTCTTTCTTTCGTGTCTGCTTGTCTGTTTTTCTCTCTCTCTGTGTCTCTTTTCTCTTTCTTTCGTGTCTGCTTGTCTCTCTCTGTGTCTGTTTTTCTCTTTCTTTCGTGTCTGCTTGTCTCTCTCTGTGTCTGTTTTTCTCTTTCTTTCGTGTCTGCTTGTCTCTCTCTGTGTCTGTTTTTCTCTTTCTTTCGTGTCTGCTTGTCTCTCTCTGTGTCTGTTTTTCTCTTTCTTTCGTGTCTGCTTGTCTCTCTCTGTGTCTTTTTTTCTCTTTCTTTCGTGTCTGCTTGTCTCTCTCTGTGTCTGTTTTTCTCTTTCTTTCGTGTCTGCTTGTCTCTCTCTCTGTGTCTGTTTTTCTCTTTCTTTCGTGTCTGCTTGTCTCTCTCTGTGTCTGTTTTTCTCTTTCTTTCGTGTCTGCTTGTCTCTCTCTGTGTCTGTTTTTCTCTTTCTTTCGTGTCTGCTTGTCTCTCTCTGTGTCTGTTTTTCTCTTTCTTTCGTGTCTGCTTGTCTCTCTCTGTGTCTGTTTTTCTCTTTCTTTCGTGTCTGCTTGTCTCTCTCTGTGTCTGTTTTTCTCTTTCTTTCGTGTCTGCTTGTCTCTCTCTGTGTCTGTTTTTTCTCTTTCTTTCGTGTCTGCTTGTCTCTCTCTGTGTCTGTTTTTCTCTTTCTTTCGTGTCTGCTTGTCTCTCTCTCTGTCTGTTTTTCTCTTTCTTTCGTGTCTGCTTGTCTCTCTCTGTGTCTTTTTTTCTCTTTCTTTCGTGTCTGCTTGTCTCTCTCTGTGTCTGTTTTTCTCTTTCTTTCGTGTCTGCTTGTCTCTCTCTGTGTCTGTTTTTCTCTTTCTTTCGTGTCTGCTTGTCTCTCTCTGTGTCTGTTTTTCTCTTTCTTTCGTGTCTGCTTGTCTCTCTCTGTGTCTTTTTTCTCTTTCTTTCGTGTCTGCTTGTCTCTCTCTGTGTCTGTTTTTCTCTTTCTTTCGTGTCTGCTTGTCTCTCTCTGTGTCTTTTTTCTCTTTCTTTCGTGTCTGCTTGTCTCTCTCTCTGTGTCTGTTTTCTCTTTCTTTCGTGTCTGCTTGTCTCTCTCTGTGTCTGTTTTTCTCTTTCTTTCGTGTCTGCTTGTCTCTCTCTGTGTCTGTTTTTCTCTTTCTTTCGTGTCTGCTTGTCTCTCTCTGTGTCTGTTTTTTTTCTCTTTCTTTCGTGTCTGCTTGTCTCTCTCTGTGTCTGTTTTTCTCTTTCTTTCGTGTCTGCTTGTCTCTCTCTCTGTTTTCTCTTTCTTTTTCTCTTTCTTTCTGTGTCTGTTTTTCTCTTTCTTTCGTGTCTCTGTGTCTGTTTTTCTCTTTCTTTCGTGTCTGCTTGTCTCTCTCTGTGTCTGTTTTTTCTCTTTCTTTCGTGTCTGCTTGTCTCTCTCTGTGTCTGTTTTTCTCTTTCTTTCGTGTCTGCTTGTCTCTCTCTCTGTGTCTGTTTTCTCTTTCTTTCGTGTCTGCTTGTCTCTCTCTGTGTCTCTTTTTTCTCTTTCTTTCGTGTCTGCTTGTCTCTCTCTGTGTCTGTTTTTCTCTTTCTTTCGTGTCTGCTTGTCTCTCTCTGTGTCTTTTTTCTCTTTCTTTCGTGTCTGCTTGTCTCTCTCTGTGTCTGTTTTTCTCTTTCTTTCGTGTCTGCTTGTCTCTCTCTGTGTCTTTTTTCTCTTTCTTTCGTGTCTGCTTGTCTCTCTCTGTGTCTTTTTTCTCTTTCTTTCGTGTCTGCTTGTCTCTCTCTGTGTCTTTTTTCTCTTTCTTTCGTGTCTGCTTGTCTCTCTCTGTGTCTTTTTTTCTCTTTCTTTCGTGTCTGCTTGTCTCTCTCTGTGTCTTTTTTCTCTTTCTTTCGTGTCTGCTTGTCTCTCTCTGTGTCTTTTTTCTCTTTCTTTCGTGTCTGCTTGTCTCTCTCTGTGTCTGTTTTCTCTTTCTTTTCTCTTTCTTTCTGTGTCTTTTTTCTCTTTCTTTTGTCTCTCTCTCTGTGTCTTTTTCTCTTTCTTTCGTGTCTGCTTGTCTCTCTCTGTGTCTGTTTTTCTCTTTCTTTCGTGTCTGCTTGTCTCTCTCTGTGTCTGTTTTCTCTTTCTTTCGTGTCTGCTTGTCTCTCTCTGTGTCTGTTTTTCTCTTTCTTTCGTGTCTGCTTGTCTCTCTCTGTGTCTGTTTTCTCTTTCTTTCGTGTCTGCTTGTCTCTCTCTGTGTCTCTTTTTTCTCTTTCTTTCTCTGTGTCTTTTTCTCTTTCTTTCGTGTCTGCTTGTCTCTCTCTGTGTCTTTTTTCTCTTTCTTTCGTGTCTGCTTGTCTCTCTCTCTGTGTCTGTTTTTCTCTTTCTTTCGTGTCTGCTTGTCTCTCTCTGTGTCTTTTTTTCTCTTTCTTTCGTGTCTGCTCTGTGTCTGTTTTTCTCTCTGTGTCTGCTTTTTTCTCTTTCTTTCGTGTCTGCTTGTCTCTCTCTGTGTCTGTTTTCTCTTTCTTTCGTGTCTGCTTGTCTCTCTCTGTGTCTGTTTTTCTCTTTCTTTCGTGTCTGCTTGTCTCTCTCTGTGTCTTTTTTCTCTTTCTTTCGTGTCTGCTTGTCTCTCTCTGTGTCTTTTTTTCTCTTTCTTTCGTGTCTGCTTGTCTCTCTCTGTGTCTGTTTTTCTCTTTCTTTCGTGTCTGCTTGTCTCTCTCTGTGTCTGTTTTTCTCTTTCTTTCGTGTCTGCTTGTCTCTCTCTGTGTCTGTTTTTCTCTTTCTTTCGTGTCTGCTTGTCTCTCTCTCTGTGTCTGTTTTTCTCTTTCTTTCGTGTCTGCTTGTCTCTCTCTGTGTCTTTTTTCTCTTTCTTTCGTGTCTGCTTGTCTCTCTCTGTGTCTGTTTTTCTCTTTCTTTCGTGTCTGCTTGTCTCTCTCTGTGTCTTTTTTTCTCTTTCTTTCGTGTCTGCTTTTTTTCTCTCTCTCTGTGTCTGTCTTTTTCTCTTTCTTTCGTGTCTGCTTGTCTCTCTCTGTGTCTGTTTTTCTCTTTCTTTCGTGTCTGCTTGTCTCTCTCTGTGTCTTTTTTTCTCTTTCTTTCGTGTCTGCTTGTCTCTCTCTGTGTCTGTTTTTCTCTTTCTTTCGTGTCTGCTTGTCTCTCTCTGTGTCTGTTTTTCTCTTTCTTTCGTGTCTGCTTGTCTCTCTCTGTGTCTGTTTTTCTCTTTCTTTCGTGTCTGCTTGTCTCTCTCTGTGTCTTTTTTTCTCTTTCTTTCGTGTCTGCTTGTCTCTCTCTGTGTCTGTTTTTCTCTTTCTTTCGTGTCTGCTTGTCTCTCTCTGTGTCTGTTTTTCTCTTTCTTTCGTGTCTGCTTGTCTCTCTCTGTGTCTGTTTTTCTCTTTCTTTCGTGTCTGCTTGTCTCTCTCTGTGTCTGTTTTCTCTTTCTTTCGTGTCTGCTTGTCTCTCTCTGTGTCTGTTTTCTCTTTCTTTCGTGTCTGCTTGTCTCTCTCTGTGTCTGTTTTTCTCTTTCTTTCGTGTCTGCTTGTCTCTCTCTGTGTCTGTTTTTCTCTTTCTTTCGTGTCTGCTTGTCTCTCTCTGTGTCTGTTTTTCTCTTTCTTTCGTGTCTGCTTGTCTCTCTCTGTGTCTGTTTTCTCTTTCTTTCGTGTCTGCTTGTCTCTCTCTGTGTCTGTTTTTCTCTTTCTTTCGTGTCTGCTTGTCTCTCTCTGTGTCTTTTTTCTCTTTCTTTCGTGTCTGCTTGTCTCTCTCTGTGTCTGTTTTTCTCTTTCTTTCGTGTCTGCTTGTCTCTCTCTGTGTCTGTTTTTCTTTCTTTCGTGTCTGCTTGTCTCTCTCTGTGTCTGTTTTTCTCTTTCTTTGTGTCTGCTTGTCTCTCTCTGTGTCTTTTTTCTCTTTCTTTCGTGTCTGCTTGTCTCTCTCTGTGTCTGTTTTCTCTTTCTTTCGTGTCTGCTTGTCTCTCTCTGTGTCTGTTTTTCTCTTTCTTTCGTGTCTGCTTGTCTCTCTCTGTGTCTGTTTTTCTCTTTCTTTCGTGTCTGCTTGTCTCTCTCTGTGTCTGTTTTTCTCTTTCTTTCGTGTCTGCTTGTCTCTCTCTGTGTCTGTTTTTCTCTTTCTTTCGTGTCTGCTTGTCTCTCTCTGTGTCTTTTTTCTCTTTCTTTCGTGTCTGCTTGTCTCTCTCTGTGTCTGTTTTTCTCTTTCTTTCGTGTCTGCTTGTCTCTCTCTGTGTCTTTTTTTCTCTTTCTTTCGTGTCTGCTTGTCTCTCTCTGTGTCTGTTTTTCTCTTTCTTTCGTGTCTGCTTGTCTCTCTCTGTGTCTGTTTTTCTCTTTCTTTCGTGTCTGCTTGTCTCTCTCTGTGTCTGTTTTTCTCTTTCTTTCGTGTCTGCTGCTTGTGTCTCTCTCTGTGTCTTTTTTTCTCTTTCTTTCGTGTCTGCTTGTCTCTCTCTGTGTCTTTTTTTCTCTTTCTTTCGTGTCTGCTTGTCTCTCTCTGTGTCTGTTTTCTCTTTCTTTCGTGTCTGCTTGTCTCTCTCTGTGTCTTTTTTCTCTTTCTTTCGTGTCTGCTTGTCTCTCTCTGTGTCTTTTTTCTCTTTCTGTGTCTTGTTTTCTGTGTCTTTCTTTCTTTCGTGTCTGCTTGTCTCTCTCTGTGTCTGTTTTTCTCTTTCTTTCGTGTCTGCTTGTCTCTCTCTGTGTCTGTTTTTCTCTTTCTTTCGTGTCTGCTTGTCTCTCTCTGTGTCTGTTTTTCTCTTTCTTTCGTGTCTGCTTGTCTCTCTCTCTGTGTCTGTTTTCTCTCTTTCTTTCGTGTCTGCTTGTCTCTCTCTGTGTCTGTTTTTTCTCTTTCTTTCGTGTCTGCTTGTCTCTCTCTGTGTCTGTTTTTCTCTTTCTTTCTTGTGTCTTCTTGTCTCTCTCTCTGTGTCTGTTTTTCTCTTTCTTTCGTGTCTGCTTGTCTCTCTCTGTGTCTGTTTTCTCTTTCTTTCGTGTCTGCTTGTCTCTCTCTGTGTCTTTTTTCTCTTTCTTTCGTGTCTGCTTGTCTCTCTCTGTGTCTTTTTTCTCTTTCTTTCGTGTCTGCTTGTCTCTCTCTGTGTCTGTTTTTCTCTTTCTTTCGTGTCTGCTTGTCTCTCTCTGTGTCTGTTTTCTCTTTCTTTCGTGTCTGCTTGTCTCTCTCTGTGTCTTTTTTCTCTTTCTTTGTGTCTGCTTGTCTCTCTCTGTGTCTGTTTTCTCTTTCTTTCGTGTCTGCTTGTCTCTCTCTCTGTGTCTGTTTTTCTCTTTCTTTCGTGTCTGCTTGTCTCTCTCTGTGTCTTTTTTTCTCTTTCTTTCGTGTCTGCTTGTCTCTCTCTGTGTCTTTTTTTCTCTTTCTTTCGTGTCTGCTTGTCTCTCTCTGTGTCTGTTTTTCTCTTTCTTTCGTGTCTGCTTGTCTCTCTCTGTGTCTTTTTTTCTCTTTCTTTCGTGTCTGCTTGTCTCTCTCTGTGTCTTTTTTTCTCTTTCTTTCGTGTCTGCTTGTCTCTCTCTGTGTCTGTTTTTCTCTTTCTTTCGTGTCTGCTTGTCTCTCTCTGTGTCTGTTTTCTCTTTCTTTCGTGTCTGCTTGTCTCTCTCTGTGTCTTTTTTTCTCTTTCTTTCTGTGTCTGTTTTTCTCTTTCTTTCGTGTTGTCTCTCTCTGTGTCTGTTTTTCTCTTTCTTTCGTGTCTGCTTGTCTCTCTCTGTGTCTGTTTTCTCTTTCTTTCGTGTCTGCTTGTCTCTCTCTGTGTCTGTTTTTCTCTTTCTTTCGTGTCTCTTGTCTCTCTCTGTGTCTGTTTTTCTCTTTCTTTCGTGTCTGCTTGTCTCTCTCTGTGTCTGTTTTTCTCTTTCTTTCGTGTCTGCTTGTCTCTCTCTCTGTGTCTTTTTTCTCTTTCTTTCGTGTCTGCTTGTCTCTCTCTGTGTCTGTTTTTCTCTTTCTTTCGTGTCTGCTTGTCTCTCTCTGTGTCTTTTTCTCTTTCTTTCGTGTCTGCTTGTCTCTCTCTGTGTCTTTTTTCTCTTTCTTTCGTGTCTGCTTGTCTCTCTCTGTGTCTTTTTTTCTCTTTCTTTCGTGTCTGCTTGTCTCTCTCTCTGTGTCTGTGTCTTTTTTCTCTTTCTTTCGTGTCTGCTTGTCTCTCTCTGTGTCTTTTTTTCTCTTTCTTTCGTGTCTGCTTGTCTCTCTCTGTGTCTTTTTTCTCTTTCTTTCGTGTCTGCTTGTCTCTCTCTGTGTCTTTTTTTCTCTTTCTTTCGTGTCTGCTTGTCTCTCTCTGTGTCTGTTTTCTCTTTCTTTCGTGTCTGCTTGTCTCTCTCTGTGTCTGTTTTTCTCTTTCTTTCGTGTCTGCTTGTCTCTCTCTGTGTCTGTTTTCTCTTTCTTTCGTGTCTGCTTGTCTCTCTCTGTGTCTTTTTTCTCTTTCTTTCGTGTCTGCTTGTCTCTCTCTGTGTCTTTTTTCTTTTCTTTCGTTTCTCTTCTGTGTCTTTTTTCTCTTTCTTTCGTGTCTGCTTGTCTCTCTCTGTGTCTGTTTTTCTCTTTCTTTCGTGTCTGCTTGTCTCTCTCTGTGTCTTTTTTCTCTTTCTTTCGTGTCTGCTTGTCTCTCTCTGTGTCTGTTTTTCTCTTTCTTTCGTGTCTGCTTGTCTCTCTCTGTGTCTGTTTTTCTCTTTCTTTCGTGTCTGCTTGTCTCTCTCTGTGTCTGTTTTTCTCTTTCTTTCGTGTCTGCTTGTCTCTCTCTGTGTCTGTTTTTCTCTTTCTTTCGTGTCTGCTTGTCTCTCTCTGTGTCTTTTTTCTCTTTCTTTCGTGTCTGCTTGTCTCTCTCTGTGTCTGTTTTTCTCTTTCTTTCGTGTCTGCTTGTCTCTCTCTGTGTCTGTTTTCTCTTTCTTTCGTGTCTCTTGTCTCTCTCTGTGTCTGTTTTTTTCTCTTTCTTTCGTGTCTGCTTGTCTCTCTCTGTGTCTTTTTTTCTCTTTCTTTCGTGTCTGCTTGTCTCTCTCTGTGTCTGTTTTTCTCTTTCTTTCGTGTCTGCTTGTCTCTCTCTGTGTCTGTTTTTCTCTTTCTTTCGTGTCTGCTTGTCTCTCTCTGTGTCTGTTTTTCTCTTTCTTTCGTGTCTGCTTGTCTCTCTCTGTGTCTTTTTTCTCTTTCTTTCGTGTCTGTTTTCTCTTTCTTGTCTCTCTCTGTGTCTGTTTTTCTCTTTCTTTCGTGTCTGCTTGTCTCTCTCTGTGTCTGTTTTCTCTTTCTTTCGTGTCTGCTTGTCTCTCTCTGTGTCTGTTTTTCTCTTTCTTTCGTGTCTGCTTGTTTTCTCTCTCTCTGTGTCTTTTTTCTCTTTCTTTCGTGTCTGCTTGTCTCTCTCTGTGTCTGTTTTTCTCTTTCTTTCGTGTCTGCTTGTCTCTCTCTCTGTGTCTTTTTTCTCTTTCTTTCGTGTCTGTTTTTCTCTTTCTTTCGTGTCTGCTTGTCTCTCTGTGTCTGTTTTTCTCTTTCTTTCGTGTCTGCTTGTGTCTCTCTCTGTGTCTTTTTTCTCTTTCTTTCGTGTCTGCTTGTCTCTCTCTGTGTCTGTTTTCTCTTTCTTTCGTGTCTGCTTGTCTCTCTCTGTGTCTTTTTTCTCTTTCTTTCGTGTCTGCTTGTCTCTCTCTGTGTCTGTTTTTCTCTTTCTTTCGTGTCTGCTTGTCTCTCTCTGTGTCTGTTTTTCTCTTTCTTTCGTGTCTGCTTGTCTCTCTCTGTGTCTTTTTTCTCTTTCTTTCGTGTCTGCTTGTCTCTCTCTGTGTCTGTTTTCTCTTTCTTTCGTGTCTGCTTGTCTCTCTCTGTGTCTTTTTTTCTCTTTCTTTCGTGTCTGCTTGTCTCTCTCTGTGTCTTTTTTCTCTTTCTTTCGTGTCTGCTTGTCTCTCTCTCTGTGTCTGTTTTTCTCTTTCTTTCGTGTCTGCTTGTCTCTCTCTGTGTCTTTTTTCTCTTTCTTTCGTGTCTGCTTTCTCTCTCTCTGTGTCTGTTTTCTCTTTCTTTCGTGTCTGCTTGTCTCTCTCTCTGTGTCTTTTTTTCTCTTTCTTTCGTGTCTGCTTGTCTCTCTCTGTGTCTTTTTTCTCTTTCTTTCGTGTCTGCTTGTCTCTCTCTGTGTCTGTTTTTCTCTTTCTTTCGTGTCTGCTTGTCTCTCTCTGTGTCTGTTTTTCTCTTTCTTTCGTGTCTGCTTGTCTCTCTCTGTGTCTGTTTTTCTCTTTCTTTCGTGTCTGCTTGTCTCTCTCTGTGTCTGTTTTTCTCTTTCTTTCGTGTCTGCTTGTCTCTCTCTGTGTCTGTTTTTCTCTTTCTTTCGTGTCTGCTTGTCTCTCTCTGTGTCTGTTTTTCTCTTTCTTTCGTGTCTGCTTGTCTCTCTCTGTGTCTGTTTTTCTCTTTCTTTCGTGTCTGCTTGTCTCTCTCTGTGTCTGTTTTTCTCTTTCTTTCGTGTCTGCTTGTCTCTCTCTCTGTGTCTTTTTTTCTCTTTCTTTCGTGTCTGCTTGTCTCTCTCTGTGTCTGTTTTTCTCTTTCTTTCGTGTCTGCTTGTCTCTCTCTGTGTCTGTTTTTCTCTTTCTTTCGTGTCTGTCTCTCTCTTGTCTCTCTCTGTGTCTGTTTTTCTGTGTCTGTTTTTTTCTTTCGTGTCTGCTTGTCTCTCTCTGTGTCTGTTTTTCTCTTTCTTTCGTGTCTGCTTGTCTCTCTCTGTGTCTGTTTTCTCTTTCTTTCGTGTCTGCTTGTCTCTCTCTGTGTCTGTTTTTCTCTTTCTTTCGTGTCTGCTTGTCTCTCTCTGTGTCTGTTTTTCTCTTTCTTTCGTGTCTGCTTGTCTCTCTCTGTGTCTGTTTTCTCTTTCTTTCGTGTCTGCTTGTCTCTCTCTCTGTGTCTGTTTTTCTCTTTCTTTCGTGTCTGCTTGTCTCTCTCTGTGTCTGTTTTTCTCTTTCTTTCGTGTCTGCTTGTCTCTCTCTGTGTCTGCTTTTTTCTCTTTCTTTCGTGTCTGCTTGTCTCTCTCTGTGTCTGTTTTTCTCTTTCTTTCGTGTCTGCTTGTCTCTCTCTGTGTCTGTTTTTTCTCTTTCTTTCGTGTCTGCTTGTCTCTCTCTGTGTCTGTTTTTCTCTTTCTTTCGTGTCTGCTTGTCTCTCTCTGTGTCTGTTTTTCTCTTTCTTTCGTGTCTGCTTGTCTCTCTCTGTGTCTGTTTTTCTCTTTCTTTCGTGTCTGCTTGTCTCTCTCTCTGTGTCTGTTTTTCTCTTTCTTTCGTGTCTGCTTGTCTCTCTCTGTGTCTGTTTTTCTCTTTCTTTCGTGTCTGCTTGTCTCTCTCTGTGTCTGTTTTTCTCTTTCTTTCGTGTCTGCTTGTCTCTCTCTGTGTCTGTTTTTCTCTTTCTTTCGTGTCTGCTTGTCTCTCTCTGTGTCTGTTTTTCTCTTTCTTTCGTGTCTGCTTGTCTCTCTCTGTGTCTTTTTTCTCTTTCTTTCGTGTCTGCTTGTCTCTCTCTGTGTCTGTTTTTCTCTTTCTTTCGTGTCTGCTTGTCTCTCTCTGTGTCTGTTTTTTTTCTCTTTCTTTCGTGTCTGCTTGTCTCTCTCTGTGTCTTTTTTCTCTTTCTTTCGTGTCTGCTTGTCTCTCTCTGTGTCTTTTTTCTCTTTCTTTCGTGTCTGCTTGTCTCTCTCTGTGTCTGTTTTTCTCTTTCTTTCGTGTCTGCTTGTCTCTCTCTGTGTCTTTTTTCTCTTTCTTTCGTGTCTGCTTGTCTCTCTCTGTGTCTTTTTTTCTCTTTCTTTCGTGTCTGCTTGTCTCTCTCTGTGTCTGTTTTTCTCTTTCTTTCGTGTCTGCTTGTCTCTCTCTGTGTCTGTTTTTCTCTTTCTTTCGTGTCTGCTTGTCTCTCTCTGTGTCTGTTTTTCTCTTTCTTTCGTGTCTGCTTGTCTCTCTCTGTGTCTGTTTTTCTCTTTCTTTCGTGTCTGCTTGTCTCTCTCTGTCTGTTTTCTCTTTCTTTCGTGTCTGCTTCTCTTCTTTCTGTGTCTGTCTTTTTCTCTTTCTTGTCTGCTTGTCTCTCTCTGTGTCTGTTTTTCTCTTTCTTTCGTGTCTGCTTGTCTCTCTCTGTGTCTGTTTTTCTCTTTCTTTCGTGTCTGCTTGTCTCTCTCTGTGTCTGTTTTCTCTTTCTTTCGTGTCTGCTTGTCTCTCTCTGTGTCTTTTTTCTCTTTCTTTCGTGTCTGCTTCTCTCTCTCTGTGTCTGTTTTCTCTTTCTTTCGTGTCTGCTTGTCTCTCTCTGTGTCTTTTTTCTCTTTCTTTCGTGTCTGCTTGTCTCTCTCTGTGTCTGTTTTCTCTTTCTTTCGTGTCTGCTTGTCTCTCTCTGTGTCTGTTTTTCTCTTTCTTTCGTGTCTGCTTGTCTCTCTGTGTCTGTTTTCTCTTTCTTTCGTGTCTGCTTGTCTCTCTCTGTGTCTGTTTTTCTCTTTCTTTCGTGTCTGCTTGTCTCTCTCTGTGTCTGTTTTTCTCTTTCTTTCGTGTCTGCTTGTCTCTCTCTGTGTCTGTTTTTTCTTTCTTTCTTGTCTGCTTGTCTCTCTCTGTGTCTGTTTTTCTCTTTCTTTCGTGTCTGCTTGTCTCTCTCTGTGTCTTTTTTTCTCTTTCTTTCGTGTCTGCTTGTCTCTCTCTGTGTCTGTTTTTCTCTTTCTTTCGTGTCTGCTTGTCTCTCTCTGTGTCTTTTTTCTCTTTCTTTCGTGTCTGCTTGTCTCTCTCTGTGTCTTTTTTTCTCTTTCTTTCGTGTCTGCTTGTCTCTCTCTTGTCTTTTTTCTCTTTCTGTGTCTGTCTGTTTTTCTCTTTCTTTCGTGTCTGCTTGTCTCTCTCTGTGTCTTTTTTTCTCTTTCTTTCGTGTCTGCTTGTCTCTCTCTGTGTCTGTTTTTCTCTTTCTTTCGTGTCTGCTTGTCTCTCTCTGTGTCTGTTTTTCTCTTTCTTTCGTGTCTGCTTGTCTCTCTCTGTGTCTGTTTTTCTCTTTTTTCTCTTTCTTTCTGTGTCTGTTTTTCTCTTTCTTTCGTGTCTGCTTGTCTCTCTCTGTGTCTGTTTTCTCTTTCTTTCGTGTCTGCTTGTCTCTCTCTGTGTCTGTTTTTCTCTTTCTTTCGTGTCTGCTTGTCTCTCTCTGTGTCTTTTTTTTCTCTTTCTTTCGTGTCTGCTTGTCTCTCTCTGTGTCTGTTTTTCTCTTTCTTTCGTGTCTGCTTGTCTCTCTCTGTGTCTGTCTTTTTCTCTTTCTTTCGTGTCTGCTTGTCTCTCTCTGTGTCTTTTTTCTCTTTCTTTCGTGTCTGCTTGTCTCTCTGTGTCTGTTTCTGTTTTTTCTGTGTGTCTGCTTTCTTTCTGTGTCTGTTTTCTCTTTCTTTCGTGTCTGCTTGTCTCTCTCTGTGTCTGTTTTTCTCTTTCTTTCGTGTCTGCTTGTCTCTCTCTGTGTCTGTTTTCTCTTTCTTTCGTGTCTGCTTGTGTCTCTCTCTGTCTTTCTCTTTTTCTCTTTCTTTTTCGTGTCTGCTTGTCTCTCTCTGTGTCTGTTTTTCTCTTTCTTTCGTGTCTGCTTGTCTCTCTCTGTGTCTTTTTCTCTTTCTTTCGTGTCTGCTTGTCTCTCTCTGTGTCTGTTTTTCTCTTTCTTTCGTGTCTGCTTGTCTCTCTCTCTGTCTGTTTTTCTCTTTCTTTCGTGTCTGCTTGTCTCTCTCTGTGTCTGTTTTTCTCTTTCTTTCGTGTCTGCTTGTCTCTCTCTCTGTGTCTTTCTTTTTCTCTTTCTTTCGTGTCTGCTTGTCTCTCTCTCTGTGTCTTTTTTTCTCTTTCTTTCTTGTCTGCTTGTCTCTCTCTGTGTCTTTTTTCTCTTTCTTTCGTGTCTGCTTGTCTCTCTCTGTGTCTTTTTTTCTCTTTCTTTCGTGTCTGCTTGTCTCTCTCTGTGTCTGTTTTTCTCTTTCTTTCGTGTCTGCTTGTCTCTCTCTGTGTCTGTTTTCTCTTTCTTTCGTGTCTGCTTGTCTCTCTCTGTGTCTTTTTTCTCTTTCTTTCGTGTCTGCTTGTCTCTCTCTGTGTCTTTTTTCTCTTTCTTTCTGCTTGTCTGTTTTTCTCTTTCTTTCGTGTCTCTTGTCTCTCTCTGTGTCTTTTTTCTCTTTCTTTCGTGTCTGCTTGTCTCTCTCTGTGTCTTTTTCTCTTTCTTTCGTGTCTGCTTGTCTCTCTCTGTGTCTTTTTTCTCTTTCTTTCGTGTCTGCTTGTCTCTCTCTGTGTCTGTTTTTCTCTTTCTTTCGTGTCTGCTTGTCTCTCTCTGTGTCTTTTTTTTCTCTTTCTTTCGTGTCTGCTTGTCTCTCTCTGTGTCTTTTTTCTCTTTCTTTCGTGTCTGCTTGTCTCTCTCTGTGTCTGTTTTTCTCTTTCTTTCGTGTCTGCTTGTCTCTCTCTGTGTCTGTTTTCTCTTTCTTTCGTGTCTGCTTGTCTCTCTGTGTCTGTTTTTCTCTTTCTTTCGTGTCTGCTTGTCTCTCTCTGTGTCTGTTTTTCTCTTTCTTTCGTGTCTGCTTGTCTCTCTCTGTGTCTTTTTTCTCTTTCTTTCGTGTCTGCTTGTCTCTCTCTGTGTCTGTTTTTCTCTTTCTTTCGTGTCTGCTTGTCTCTCTCTGTGTCTGTTTTTCTCTTTCTTTCGTGTCTGCTTGTCTCTCTCTGTGTCTTTTTTCTCTTTCTGTGTCTGTTTTCTGTTTTTCTCTTTCTTTCGTGTCTGCTTGTCTCTCTCTGTGTCTGTTTTCTTTTTCTCTTTCTTTCGTGTCTGCTTGTCTCTCTCTGTGTCTTTTTTCTCTTTCTTTCGTGTCTGCTTGTCTCTCTCTGTGTCTGTTTTTCTCTTTCTTTCGTGTCTGCTTGTCTCTCTCTGTGTCTGTTTTTCTCTTTCTTTCGTGTCTGCTTGTCTCTCTCTGTGTCTTTTTTCTCTTTCTTTCGTGTCTGCTTGTCTCTCTCTGTGTCTTTTTTCTCTTTCTTTCGTGTCTGCTTGTCTCTCTCTGTGTCTGTTTTCTCTTTCTTTCGTGTCTGCTTGTCTCTCTCTGTGTCTGTTTTTCTCTTTCTTTCGTGTCTGCTTGTCTCTCTCTGTGTCTGTTTTCTCTTTCTTTCGTGTCTGCTTGTCTCTCTCTGTGTCTTTTTTCTCTTTCTTTGTGTCTGCTTGTCTCTCTCTGTGTCTTTTTTCTCTTTCTTTCGTGTCTGCTGTGTCTCTCTCTGTGTCTGCTTTTTTCTCTTTCTTTCGTGTCTGCTTGTCTCTCTCTGTGTCTTTTTTCTCTTTCTTTCGTGTCTGCTTGTCTCTCTCTGTGTCTGTTTTTCTCTTTCTTTCGTGTCTGCTTGTCTCTCTCTGTGTCTGTTTTTCTCTTTCTTTCGTGTCTGCTTGTCTCTCTCTGTGTCTGTTTTTCTCTTTCTTTCGTGTCTGCTTGTCTCTCTCTGTGTCTTTTTTCTCTTTCTTTCGTGTCTGCTTGTCTCTCTCTGTGTCTGTTTTTCTCTTTCTTTCGTGTCTGCTTGTCTCTCTCTGTGTCTGTTTTTCTTTCTTTCTTTCGTGTCTGCTTGTCTCTCTCTGTGTCTGCTTTTTCTCTTTCTTTCGTGTCTGCTTGTCTCTCTCTGTGTCTTTTTTTCTCTTTCTTTCGTGTCTGCTTGTCTCTCTCTGTGTCTGTTTTTCTCTTTCTTTCGTGTCTGCTTGTCTCTCTCTCTGTGTCTTTTTTCTCTTTCTTTCGTGTCTGCTTGTCTCTCTCTGTGTCTTTTTTCTCTTTCTTTCGTGTCTGCTTGTCTCTCTCTGTGTCTTTTTTCTTTTCTTTCTTTCTTTCTGTGTCTGTTTTTCTCTTTCTTTTGTCTCTTGTCTCTCTCTGTGTCTGTTTTCTCTTTCTTTCGTGTCTGCTTGTCTCTCTCTGTGTCTGTTTTTCTCTTTCTTTCGTGTCTGCTTGTCTCTCTCTGTGTCTGTTTTTCTCTTTCTTTCGTGTCTGCTTGTCTCTCTCTGTGTCTGTTTTTCTCTTTCTTTCGTGTCTGCTTGTCTCTCTCTGTGTCTTTTTTCTCTTTCTTTCGTGTCTGCTTGTCTCTCTCTGTGTCTGTTTTTCTCTTTCTTTCGTGTCTGCTTGTCTCTCTCTGTGTCTTTTTTCTCTTTCTTTTTCTCTTTCTTTCGTGTCTGCTTGTCTCTCTGTGTCTGTTTTTTCTCTTTCTTTCGTGTCTGCTTGTCTCTCTCTGTGTCTGTTTTTCTTTCTTTCTTTCTTTGTGTCTGCTTGTCTCTCTCTGTGTCTTTTTTCTCTTTCTTTCGTGTCTGCTTGTCTCTCTCTGTGTCTTTTTTCTCTTTCTTTCGTGTCTGCTTGTCTCTCTCTGTGTCTTTTTTTCTCTTTCTTTCGTGTCTGCTTGTCTCTCTCTGTGTCTGTTTTTCTCTTTCTTTCGTGTCTGCTTGTCTCTCTCTGTGTCTGTTTTTCTCTTTCTGTGTCTTTTTCTCTCTTTCTGTCTGTTTTTCTCTTTCTTTCGTGTCTGCTTGTCTCTCTCTGTGTCTTTTTTCTCTTTCTTTCGTGTCTGCTTGTCTCTCTCTGTGTCTGTTTTCTCTTTCTTTCGTGTCTGCTTGTCTCTCTCTGTGTCTGTTTTTCTCTTTCTTTCGTGTCTGCTTGTCTCTCTCTGTGTCTTTTTTTCTCTTTCTTTCGTGTCTGCTTGTCTCTCTCTGTGTCTTTTTTCTCTTTCTTTCGTGTCTGCTTGTCTCTCTCTGTGTCTTTTTTCTCTTTCTTTCGTGTCTGCTGTCTCTCTCTGTGTCTGTTTTTCTCTTTCTTTCGTGTCTGCTTGTCTCTCTCTCTGTGTCTTTTTTCTCTTTCTTTCGTGTCTGCTTGTCTCTCTCTGTGTCTTTTTTCTCTTTCTTTCGTGTCTGCTTGTCTCTCTCTGTGTCTTTTTTCTCTTTCTTTCGTGTCTGCTTGTCTCTCTCTGTGTCTGTTTTCTCTTTCTTTCGTGTCTGCTTGTCTCTCTCTGTGTCTGTTTTCTCTTTCTTTCGTGTCTGCTTGTCTCTCTCTGTGTCTTTTTTCTCTTTCTTTCGTGTCTGCTTGTCTCTCTCTGTGTCTGTTTTTCTCTTTCTTTCGTGTCTGCTTGTCTCTCTCTGTGTCTTTTTTCTCTTTCTTTCGTGTCTGCTTGTCTCTCTCTGTGTCTGTTTTCTCTTTCTTTCGTGTCTGCTTGTCTCTCTCTGTGTCTTTTTTCTCTTTCTTTCGTGTCTGCTTGTCTCTCTCTGTGTCTGTTTTTCTCTTTCTTTCGTGTCTGCTTGTCTCTCTCTGTGTCTTTTTTCTCTTTCTTTCGTGTCTGCTTGTCTCTCTCTGTGTCTTTTTTCTCTTTCTTTCGTGTCTGCTTGTCTCTCTCTGTGTCTGTTTTCTCTTTCTTTCGTGTCTGCTTGTCTCTCTCTGTGTCTGTTTTTCTCTTTCTTTCGTGTCTGCTTGTCTCTCTCTGTGTCTTTTTTCTCTTTCTTTCGTGTCTGCTTGTCTCTCTGTGTCTGTTTTCTCTTTCTTTCGTGTCTGCTTGTCTCTCTGTGTCTGTTTTCTCTTTCTTTCGTGTCTGCTTGTCTCTCTCTGTGTCTGTTTTTCTCTTTCTTTCGTGTCTGCTTGTCTCTCTCTGTGTCTTTTTTCTCTTTCTTTCGTGTCTGCTTGTCTCTCTCTGTGTCTTTTTTTCTCTTTCTTTCTGTGTCTTTTCTCTTTCTTGTCTCTCTCTGTGTCTTTTTTTCTCTTTCTTTCGTGTCTGCTTGTCTCTCTCTGTGTCTGTCTCTCTCTGTGTCTTTTTCTCTTTCTTTCGTGTCTGCTTGTCTCTCTCTGTGTCTGTTTTCTCTTTCTTTCGTGTCTGCTTGTCTCTCTCTGTGTCTGTTTTCTCTTTCTTTCGTGTCTGCTTGTCTCTCTCTGTGTCTGTTTTTCTCTTTCTTTCGTGTCTGCTTGTCTCTCTCTGTGTCTGTTTTTCTCTTTCTTTCGTGTCTGCTTGTCTCTCTCTGTGTCTGTTTTCTCTTTCTTTCGTGTCTGCTTGTCTCTCTCTGTGTCTGTTTTTCTCTTTCTTTCGTGTCTGCTTGTCTCTCTCTGTGTCTGTTTTTCTCTTTCTTTCGTGTCTGCTTGTCTCTCTCTGTGTCTGTTTTTCTCTTTCTTTCGTGTCTGTCTGTTTTCTCTTGTCTCTTGTCTCTCTCTGTGTCTGTTTTTCTCTTTCTTTCGTGTCTGCTTGTCTCTCTCTGTGTCTGTTTTTCTCTTTCTTTCGTGTCTGCTTGTCTCTCTCTGTGTCTGTTTTTCTCTTTCTTTCGTGTCTGCTTGTCTCTCTCTGTGTCTGTTTTTCTCTTTCTTTCGTGTCTGCTTGTCTCTCTCTGTGTCTGTTTTTCTCTTTCTTTCGTGTCTGCTTGTCTCTCTCTGTGTCTGTTTTTCTCTTTCTTTCGTGTCTGCTTGTCTCTCTCTGTGTCTTTTTTCTCTTTCTTTCGTGTCTGCTTGTCTCTCTCTGTGTCTGTTTTTCTCTTTCTTTCGTGTCTGCTTGTCTCTCTCTGTGTCTTTTTTCTCTTTCTTTCGTGTCTGCTTGTCTCTGTGTCTGTTTTCTCTTTCTGTGTCTGTCTCTTTTTCTGTTTTCTTTCTTTCGTGTCTGCTTGTCTCTCTCTGTGTCTTTTTTCTCTTTCTTTCGTGTCTGCTTGTCTCTCTCTGTGTCTGTTTTCTCTTTCTTTCGTGTCTGCTTGTCTCTCTCTGTGTCTTTTTTTTCTCTTTCTTTCGTGTCTGCTTGTCTCTCTCTGTGTCTGTTTTTCTCTTTCTTTCGTGTCTGCTTGTCTCTCTCTGTGTCTGTTTTCTCTTTCTTTCGTGTCTGCTTGTCTCTCTCTCTCTGTCTTTTTCTCTTTCTTTCGTGTCTTTCTCTCTTGTCTGTTTTTCTCTTTCTTTCGTGTCTGCTTGTCTCTCTCTGTGTCTGTTTTTCTCTTTCTTTCGTGTCTGCTTGTCTCTCTCTGTGTCTGTTTTCTCTTTCTTTCGTGTCTGCTTGTCTCTCTCTGTGTCTTTTTTCTCTTTCTTTCGTGTCTGCTTGTCTCTCTCTGTGTCTTTTTTTCTCTTTCTTTCGTGTCTGCTTGTCTCTCTCTGTGTCTGTTTTCTCTTTCTTTCGTGTCTGCTTGTCTCTCTCTGTGTCTGTTTTTCTCTTTCTTTCGTGTCTGCTTGTCTCTCTCTGTGTCTGTTTTTCTCTTTCTTTGTGTCTGCTTGTCTCTCTCTGTGTCTGTTTTTCTCTTTCTTTCGTGTCTGCTTGTCTCTCTCTGTGTCTGTTTTTCTCTTTCTTTCGTGTCTGCTTGTCTCTCTCTGTGTCTGTTTTTCTCTTTCTTTCGTGTCTGCTTGTCTCTCTCTGTGTCTTTTTTCTCTTTCTTTCGTGTCTGCTTGTCTCTCTCTGTGTCTTTTTTCTCTTTCTTTCGTGTCTGCTTGTCTCTCTCTGTGTCTGTTTTTCTCTTTCTTTCGTGTCTGCTTGTCTCTCTCTGTGTCTTTTTTCTCTTTCTTTCGTGTCTGCTTGTCTCTCTCTGTGTCTTTTTTTCTCTTTCTTTCGTGTCTGCTTGTCTCTCTCTGTGTCTGTTTTTCTCTTTCTTTCGTGTCTGCTTGTCTCTCTCTGTGTCTGTTTTCTCTTTCTTTCGTGTCTGCTTGTCTCTCTCTGTGTCTGTTTTTCTCTTTCTTTCGTGTCTGCTTGTCTCTCTCTGTGTCTTTTTTTCTCTTTCTTTCGTGTCTGCTTGTCTCTCTCTGTGTCTGTTTTTCTCTTTCTTTCGTGTCTGCTTGTCTCTCTCTGTGTCTTTTTTTCTCTTTCTTTCGTGTCTGCTTGTCTCTCTCTGTGTCTTTTTTCTCTTTCTTTCGTGTCTGCTTGTCTCTCTCTGTGTCTTTTTTTCTCTTTCTTTCGTGTCTGCTTGTCTCTCTCTGTGTCTGTTTTTCTCTTTCTTTCGTGTCTGCTTGTCTCTCTCTCTGTGTCTGTTTTTCTCTTTCTTTCGTGTCTGCTTGTCTCTCTCTGTGTCTTTTTTCTCTTTCTTTCGTGTCTGCTTGTCTCTCTCTGTTTCTGTTTTCTCTTTCTTTCGTGTCTGCTTGTCTCTCTCTGTGTCTGTTTTTCTCTTTCTTTCGTGTCTGCTTGTCTCTCTCTGTGTCTGTTTTTCTCTTTCTTTCGTGTCTGCTTGTCTCTCTCTGTGTCTGTTTTCTCTTTCTTTCGTGTCTGCTTGTCTCTCTCTGTGTCTGTTTTCTCTTTCTTTCGTGTCTGCTTGTCTCTCTCTGTGTCTGTTTTTCTCTTTCTTTCGTGTCTGCTTGTCTCTCTCTGTGTCTGTTTTTCTCTTTCTTTCGTGTCTGCTTGTCTCTCTCTGTGTCTGTTTTTCTCTTTCTTTCGTGTCTGCTTGTCTCTCTCTCTGTGTCTGTTTTCTCTTTCTTTCGTGTCTGCTTGTCTCTCTCTGTGTCTGTTTTTCTCTTTCTTTCGTGTCTGCTTGTCTCTCTCTGTGTCTGTTTTCTCTTTCTTTCGTGTCTGCTTGTCTCTCTCTGTGTCTGTTTTTCTCTTTCTTTCGTGTCTGCTTGTCTCTCTCTGTGTCTGTGTCTGCTTGTCTCTCTCTGTGTCTGTTTTTCTCTTTCTTTCGTGTCTGCTTGTCTCTCTCTGTGTCTGTTTTTCTCTTTCTTTCGTGTCTGCTTGTCTCTCTCTGTGTCTGTTTTTCTCTTTCTTTCGTG
Organism: Oncorhynchus keta; assembly: GCF_023373465.1. NCBI lineage: Eukaryota > Metazoa > Chordata > Actinopteri > Salmoniformes > Salmonidae > Oncorhynchus > Oncorhynchus keta. The sequence continues at coordinate 228,502 of NW_026290975.1, forward strand.
TCTGCTTGTCTCTCTCTTGTTTTCTACGTGTAAGGACCGCCACTGGAGAAGAGAAGTACAAGGAGCGAACATTTAAAGGAATAAAGAAAATCAAACAAAATAAGAACAGCGTCTGGAGGGGGGAGGGAACAAAACGACAATAAAGCTGACACGGGATCAAACTGAGGAACAGACAGATATAGAGAGGGAAATCAACAAACTGAAGGAGTCCAGGTGAGTCCAATGAGAGCTGATGCGTGTAATGATGGTGACAGGTGTACGTAATGATGGGCAGCCTGGCGCCCTCGAGCAACAGAGAGGGGAAGCGGGAGCAGGTGTGATACTACATAGAGGGCTATAGTATGCTACTGCTTGTCTATCTCTCTTGTTTTCTACATAGAGGGCTATAGTAGCTACAGTATGCTACTGCTTGTCTCTCTCTCTTGTTTTCTACATAGAGGGCTATAGTAGCTACAGTATGCTACTGCTTGTCTCTCTCTCTTGTTTTCTACATAGAGGGCTATAGTATGCTACTGCTTGTCTCTCTCTCTTGTTTTCTACATAGAGGGCTATAGTAGCTACAGTATGCTACTGCTTGTCTCTCTCTCTTGTTTTCTACTAGCGTGACTAGGGGGGTGTTCTAGTTTTGAGCGTGTCATCAGTCCAGTGCCACCAGATCTGGAACCTCCAGTGACGGTCAACGGTCTGGAACCTCCAGTGACGGTCAATAGTTCGGAACCTCCAGTGACGGTCAACGGTCTGGAACCTCCAGTGATGGTCAACGGTCTGGAACCTCCAGTGACGGTCAATGGTTCGGAACCTCCAGTGATGGTCAACGGTTCGGAACCTCTAGTGATGGGCAACGGTCCGGAACCTCCAGTGATGGTCAATGGTCTGGAACCTCCAGTGACGGTCAACGGTCTGGAACCTCCAGTGACGGTCAACGGTCCGGAACCTCCAGTGACGGTCAATGGTCTGGAACCTCCAGTGACGGTCAACGGTTCGGAACCTCCAGTGACGGTCAACGGTCCGGAACCTCCAGTGACGGTCAACGGTCTGGAACCTCCAGTGACGGTCAACGGTTCGGAACCTCCAGTGACGGTCAACGGTCCGGAACCTCCAGTGACGGTCAACGGTCTGGAACCTCCAGTGACGGTCAACGGTCTGGAACCTCCAGTGACGGTCAACGGTCCGGAACCTCCAGTGACGGTCAACGGTCTGGAACCTCCAGTGACGGTCAACGGTTCGGAACCTCCAGTGACGGTCAACGGTCCGGAACCTCCAGTGACGGTCAACGGTCTGGAACCTCCAGTGACGGTCAACGGTCTGGAACCTCCAGTGACGGTCAACGGTCTGGAACCTCCAGTGACGGTCAACGGTTCGGAACCTCCAGTGACGGTCAACGGTCTGGAACCTCCAGTGACGGTCAACGGTCTGGAACCTCCAGTGACGGTCAACGGTCTGGAACCTCCAGTGACGGTCAACGGTTCGGAACCTCCAGTGACGGTCAACGGTCTGGAACCTCCAGTGACGGTCAACGGTCCGGAACCTCCAGTGATGGTCAACGGTCTGGAGCCTCCAGTGACGGTCAACGGTCTCCAGGATGGGGTCTGGGGTGGGGGTCTGGAGGGGGGGGTGGGGGGGTGGTACTGTAGGGGTGGGGGGTACTGTCACGCCCTGACCATAGAGAGCCCTTGCTATTTTGTGTGTAAATGTTTTCACCACAGCCTGTAGGCCTGGTATTAACATCCAAGACAGTCTTTCCTGAGACAGTGTGCATTAGATGTCCATTGCGCTGCACACAATTTAAACGTAGTCTTGAATGATGCATGCCAAGATATACCAAGATATACCAGAGACAAGGGAACGTTGATTTTGCAACAGCACAACTCAAACGCCGGTTCACCAGTATGAATGAAATCGCAAATCAACCACTTTTTTTGCTTGTTTGAGCGCTCAAAGAACTGTCGTTGCTAAATATGATAAATATGTTGCATCTGCCAAAATGTCTTCTTTCCAGGAGGGAGGTAGAGGCAGGGGGGAGGAGGGAGGTAGAGGCAGGAGGGAGGAGGGAGGTAGAGGCAGGAGGGAGGAGTGAGGTAGAGGCAAGGGGGAGGAGGGAATTAGATGCAGGGGGAGGAGGGAGGTAGAGGCAGGGGGGAGGAGGGAGGTAGAGGCAAGGGGCAGAGGGAGTTAGATGCAGGGGAGGAGGGAGGTAGAGGCAGGGGGGGAGGGAGGAGGTAGAGGCAGGGGAGGAGGAGGGAGGTAGAGGCAGGGGAGGAGGGGGAGGTAGAGGCAGGGGGAGGAGGGGGAGGTAGAGGCAGGGGAGGAGGAGGAGGTAGAGGCAGGGGAGGAGGAGGTAGATGCAGGGGGAGATGGAGGTAGAGGCAGGGGGAGGAGGGAGGTAGAGGCAGGGGGAGGAGTGAGGTAGAGGCAGGGGAGGAGGAGGGAGGTAGAGGCAGGGGAGGAGGACTGAGGAATAGGCAGGGGAGGAGGAGGGAGGTAGAGGCAGGGGAGGAGGAGGGAGGTAGAGGCAGGGGAGGAGGAGGGAGGTAGAGGCAGGGGAGGAGGAGGGAGGTAGAGGCAGGGGAGGAGGGGAGGTAGAGACAGGGGGAGGAGTGAGGTAGAGGCAGGGGAGGAGGGAGGTAGAGGCAGGGGGGAGGAGGGAGGTAGAGCCAGGGGAGGAGGGAGGTAGAGGCAGGGGAGGAGGAGGGAGGTAGAGGCAGGGGAGGAGGAGGGAGGTAGAGGCAGGGGAGGAGGGAGGTAGATGCAGGGGGGAGATGGAGGTAGAGGCAGGGGGAGGAGGGAGGTAGAGGCAGGGGGAGGAGTGAGGTAGAGGCAGGGGGAGGAGGAGGGAGGTAGAGGCAGGGGAGGAGGACTGAGGAATAGGCAGGGGAGGAGGAGGGAGGTAGAGGCAGGGGAGGAGGAGGGAGGTAGAGGCAGGGGAGGAGGAGGGAGGTAGAGGCAGGGGAGGAGGAGGGAGGCAGAGGCAGGGGAGGAGGGAGGTAGAGACAGGGGAGGAGTGAGATAGAGGCAGGGGAGGAGGGAGGTAGAGGCAGGGGGAGGAGGGAGGTAGAGCCAGGGGGAGGAGGGAGGTAGAGGCAGGGGGAGGAGTGAGGTAGAGGCAGGGGAGGAGGAGGGAAGTAGAGGCAGGGGTGGAGTGAGGTAGAGGCAGGGGCAGGAGTGAGGTAGAGGCAGGGGAGGAGGAGGGAGGTAGAGGCAGGGGGGAGGAGGGAGGTAGAGGCAGGGGGAGGAGGAGGGAGGTAGATTCGGGGGGGGAGGGAGGTAGAGGCAGGGGGGAGGAGGGAGGTAGAGGCAGGGGGAGGAGTGAGGTAGAGGCAGGGGGAGGAGGGAGGTAGAGGCAGGGGAGGAGGAGGGAGGTAGAGGCAGGGGGAGGAGTGAGGTAGAGGCAGGGGAGGAGGACTAAGGAAAAGGCAAGGTCTTTAATCTTTAATCCGGGTCTTTAATCTGTCCCTAACTCTGTTAAGGAACTCTGTTAAGGAACAGAGTTTAGAAGTTATCTCTGTTTTTTAGGAATAACAGTGATGGTTGTTCCAAAAAATATATAAATATTTAAAAACTTAAGATTTAAAAAACTAAAGATGGCGCTGACAGACATGGAAGCTCTGCTTCTATCTCCTAAGAAATAACAGATATGTGAAGCTCTGCTTCTATCTCCTAAGAAATAACAGATATGTGAAGCTCTGCTTCTATCTCCTAAGAAATAACAGATATGTGAAGCTCTGCGTCTATCTCCTAAGAAATAACAGATATGTGAAGCTCTGCTTCTATCTCCTAAGAAATAACAGATATGTGAAGCTCTGCTTCTATCTCCTAACCAACTTTGCGGTATTTACTTTTTTAAAGTGTTATTTCTTACATTATTATCCCAGAGCGTTGTGTGTTATTCCATACATTATTATCCCAGAGCATTGTGTGTGTTATTACATACATTATTATCCCAGAGCGTTGTGTGTTATTCCATACATTATTATCCCAGAGCGTTGTGTGTTATTCCATACATTATTATCCCAGAGCGTTGTGTGTGTTATTCCATACATTATTATCCCAGAGCGTTGTGTGTGTTATTCCATACATTATTATCCCAGAGCGTTGTGTGTTATTCCATACATTATTATCCCAGAGCGTTGTGTGTTATTCCATACATTATTATCCCAGAGCGTTGTGTGTTATTCCATACATTATTATCCCAGAGCGTTGTGTGTTATTCCATACATTATTATCCCAGAGCGTTGTGTGTGTTATTCCATACATTATTATCCCAGAGCGTTGTGTGTGTTATTCCATACATTATTATCCCAGAGCGTTGTGTGTTATTCCATACATTATTATCCCAGAGCGTTGTGTGTTATTCCATACATTATTATCCCAGAGCGTTGTGTGTGTTATTCCATACATTATTATCCCAGAGCATTGTGTGTGTTATTCCATACATTATTATCCCAGAGCGTTGTGTGTTATTCCATACATTATTATCCCAGAGCGTTGTGTGTGTTATTCCATACATTATTATCCCAGAGCGTTGTGTGTTATTCCATACATTATTATCCCAGAGCATTGTGTGTGTTATTCCATACATTATTATCCCAGAGCATTGTGTGTGTTATTCCATACATTATTATCCCAGAGTGTTGTGTGTTATTCCATACATTATTATCCCAGAGCATTGTGTGTGTTATTCCATACATTATTATCCCAGAGCATTGTGTGTGTTATTCCATACATTATTATCCCAGAGCGTTGTGTGTGTTATTCCATACATTATTATCCCAGAGCGTTGTGTGTTATTCCATACATTATTATCCCAGAGCGTTGTGTGTTATTCCATACATTATTATCCCAGAGCGTTGTGTGTGTTATTCCATACATTATTATCCCAGAGCGTTGTGTGTTATTCCATACATTATTATCCCAGAGCGTTGTGTGTGTTATTCCATACATTATTATCCCAGAGCGTTGTGTGTTATTCCATACATTATTATCCCAGAGCATTGTGTGTGTTATTCCATACATTATTATCCCAGAGCATTGTGTGTGTTATTCCATACATTATTATCCCAGAGTGTTGTGTGTTATTCCATACATTATTATCCCAGAGCATTGTGTGTGTTATTCCATACATTATTATCCCAGAGCGTTGTGTGTTATTCCATACATTATTATCCCAGAGCGTTGTGTGTTATTCCATACATTATTATCCCAGAGCGTTGTGTGTGTTATTCCATACATTATTATCCCAGAGCGTTGTGTGTTATTCCATACATTATTATCCCAGAGCATTGTGTGTGTTATTCCATACATTATTATCCCAGAGCGTTATTACATACAGCTGGAAAGAGTTTTTGATATCAAAGCGGCGGTACCAGCATTCTGACAAGAAATACAACTTTCCTGAATTGGATCCTTCGTTGGTTAAATTCTACTAACTGTTATCAGAATCACAGAATACTTTTCCCCTTTCGCTGTCAGTGAATATAGTGAACGATAACTTGGTCTCGTGTCTTTGGCTGTGTCGGATTAAGTGATAAGAAATCTATAAAATCCTTTCTCTGTAATTAATATTAGCTGATTGAGCTAATCATGTAAATGTAACTAGAGAGTCGGGGCACCACAAAATAATATTTATAGAGCTGTTATCTTCCGAATAAACTCTTAAAGACCTAGTAATATTTTACATCAATAGCAGTCAATATTAATCGTCGCCTTAATTCAGTCTCATCTGAAAGTTGTAAATTCTTGGTTGTCTGCACGAACCCTGGTAGGTTGGTGGTAGATGGAAGGCCGTGTTGCCCAACCGAGTCCTTTGTCCTTTGAAGAATGTCTATGGTGATAAATTGAATAGGCCAACGTCATGTCACCGATATAATGTATTATGTCTGTGGATGTCAGTGTGTATAGTGAAGTAAATGATCCCCTTACAGAATGTCACATTTTTTGGGTCAGCAGGTGGCCTAGCGGTTAAGAGCTTTGGGCCAGTAACCAAAAGGTCGCTGGTTCAAATCCCTGAGCAGACAAGGTGTAAAAATATGTTGTTCTGCACTGGAGCAAGGCGGTTAATTAACTCCCAACAAAAACTGCTCCCCGGGCTCTGACGACGTGGATGCCGACTACGGCATCCCCCCTCACCTCTGGTTCAGAGGGGTTTGGTTAAATACGGAAGACATATTTCAGTTGAATACATCCAGTTGTGCAACTGACTCGGTATCCCCCTTTCCCCAGAGAGATAGATAGATGGATAGATAGATGGATAGATGGATAGATGGATGGATGGATGGATAGATAGATGGATAGATGGATGGATAGATAGATGGATAGATGGGGATGATTGGTCGATGGATAGATAGATGGATAGATAGATGGATAGATGGATAGATGGCTAGATGGATAGCTAGATGGATGGATGGCTAGATGGATGGATAGATAGATGGATGGATAGATAGACATGTATGGATGGATAGATGGATGGATAGATGGATGGATGGATGGATGGATGGATGGATGGATAGATGGATGGATGGATGGATAGATAGATGGATAGATGGATGGATAGATAGATGGATGGATAGATGGATGGATAGATAGATGGATGGATAGATGGATAGATAGATGGATGGATAGATGGATGGATGGATAGATAGATAGACATGGATGGATGGATAGATGGATGGATAGATGGATGGATGGATGGATAGATAGATGGATAGATGGATGGATAGATAGATGGGGATGATTGGTCGATGGATGGATAGATAGATGGATAGATATTGACTCACCATGGCAGTGATGGCTGGTTTAGCCACGCTCCTGGTTCCTGTAGTCATGGTTACTTGAGGAGTCTGTTCTTTACCTAGAGAAAGAGCACCATCACATTGGTCAGATCATCTTTATTTATATCATCCTCCTCCTCATCAACAATATCACCATCATCCTCCTCCTCCTCGTCAACAATATCACCATCATCATCCTCCTCCTCCTCCTCCTCCTCATCAACAATATCACCATCCTCCTCCTCCTCCTCCTCCTCATCAACAATATCACCATCATCCTCCTCCTCCTCCTCCTCCTCATCAACAATATCACCATCATCCTCCTCCTCATCAACAATATCACCATCATCCTCCTCCTCGTCAACAATATCACCATCATCCTCCTCCTCATCAACCAAATCACCATCATCCTCCTCGTCAACAATATCACCATCATCCTCCTCCTCGTCAACAATATCACCATCATCCTCCTCCTCGTCAACAATATCACCATCATCCTCCTCGTCAACAATATCACCATCATCCTCCTCGTCAACAATATCACCATCATCCTCCTCGTCAACAATATCACCATCATCCTCCTCCTCGTCAACAATATCACCATCATCCTCCTCGTCAACAATATCACCATCATCCTCCTCGTCAACAATATCACCATCATCCTCCTCCTCGTCAACAATATCACCATCCTCCTCCTCGTCAACAATATCACCATCATCATCCTCCCCCTCGTCAACAATATCATCATCCTCCTCCTCATCAACAATATCACCATCATCCTCCTCCTCCTCGTCAACAATATCACCATCATCCTCCTCGTCAACAATATCACCATCATCATCCTCCCCCTCGTCAACAATATCATCATCCTCCTCCTCCTCATCAACAATATCACCATTATCCTCCTCCTCCTCGTCAACAATATCACCATCATCATCCTCCTCGTCAACAATATCACCATCATCCTCCTCCTCATCAACAATATCACCATCATCCTCCTCCTCATCAACAATATCACCATCATCCTCCTCGTCAACAATATCATCATCCTCCGCCTCCCCCTCGTCAACAATATCACCATCATCCACCTTCTAGTCGTCAACAATATCATCATCATCCTCCTCCGCGTCAACAATATCACCATCATCATCCTCCTCCTCGTCAACAATATCACCATCACCATCCTCCTCATCAACAATATCACCATCATCATCCTCCTCCTCGTCAACAATATCACCATCATCTTCCTCCTCCTCGTCAACAATTTCACCATCATTATCCTCCTCCTCGTCGTCAACAGTATCACCATCATCATCCTCCTCCTCATCAACAATATCACCATCATCATCCTCCTCCTCATCAATAATATCACCATCATCATCCTTCTCCTCATCAATAATATCACCATCATCATCCTCCTCCTTGTCAACAATTTCACCATCATCCTCCTCCTCCTCAACATTATCACCATCATCCTCCTCGTCAACAATATCACCAACATCATCCTCCTCCTCGTCAACAATATCACCATCACCATCATCCTCCTCGTCAACAATATCACCATCATCATCCTCCTCCTCGTCGTCAACAATATCACCATCATCATCCTCCTCCTCGTCAACAATATCACCATCATCATCCTTCTCCTCATCAACAATATCACCATCATCATCCTCCTCCTCGTCAACAGTATCACCATCATCCTCCTCGTCAATAATATCACCATCGTCCTCCACCTCCTCGTCAACAATATCATAATCATCATCCTCCTCTTCGTCAACAATATCACAATCATCCTCCTCCTCGTCAACAATATCACCATCATCCTCCTCCTCGTCAACAATATCACCATCATCCTCCTCCTCCTCGTCAACAATATCACCATCAACCTCCTACTCCTCGTCAACAATATCACCATCATCACCTTCCTCCTGTGTGTGTGACGGTAGTTGCAGTGTGTGTGACGGTAGTTGAAGTGTGTGTGTGACGGTAGTTGCAGTGTGTGTGACGGTAGTTGCAGTGTGTGTGACGGTAGTTGCAGTGTGTGTGACGGTAGTTGCAGTGTGTGTGACGGTAGTTGCAGTGTGTGTGACGGTAGTTGCAGTGTGTGTGTGACGGTAGTTGAAGTGTGTGTGTGGCGGTAGTTGCAGTGTGTGTGTGACGGTAGTTGCAGTGTGTGTGTGACGGTAGTTGAAGTGTGTGTGACGGTAGTTGCAGTGTGTGTGACCTCATTTGCAGTGTGTGTGACGGTAGTTGCAGTGTGTGTGACGGTAGTTGCAGTGTGTGTGACGGTAGTTGCAGTGTGTGTGTGACGGTAGTTGCAGTGTGTGTGTGACGGTAGTTGAAGTGTGTGTGTGACGGTAGTTGCAGTGTGTGTGTGTGACGGTAGTTGCAGTGTGTGTGTGACGGTAGTTGCAGTGTGTGTGTGACGGTAGTTGCAGTGTGTGTGACCTCATTTGCAGTGTGTGTGACGGTAGTTGAAGTGTGTGTGTGACGGTAGTTGCAGTGTGTGTGATGGTAGTTGCAGTGTGTGTGACGGTAGTTGTAGTGTGTGTGTGACGGTAGTTGCAGTGTGTGTGTGACGGTAGTTGAAGTGTGTTTGTGACGGTAGTTGAAGTGTGTGTGACGGTAGTTGCAGTGTGTGTGTGACGGTAGTTGCAGTGTGTGTGTGACGGTAGTTGCAGTGTGTGTGACGGTAGTTGTAGTGTGTGTGTGACGGTAGTTGCAGTGTGTGTGACCTCATTTGCAGTGTGTGTGACGGTAGTTGTAGTGTGTGTGACGGTAGTTGCAGTGTGTGTGACAGTAGTTGAAGTGTGTGTGTGACGGTCGTTGCAGTGTGTGTGACGGTAGTTGTAGTGTGTGTGACGGTCGTTGCAGTGTGTGTGACGGTAGTTGCAGTGTGTGTGTGACGGTAGTTGCAGTGTGTGTGTGACGGTAGTTGCAGTGTGTGTGACGGTAGTTGTAGTGTGTGTGTGACGGTAGTTGCAGTGTGTGTGTGACGGTAGTTGCAGTGTGTGTGTGACGGTAGTTGCAGTGTGTGTGTGATGGTAGTTGCAGTGTGTGTGTGACGATAGTTGTAGTGTGTGTGTGACGGTAGTTGCAGTGTGTGTGACGGTAATTGCAGTGTGTGTGACGGTAGTTGAAGTGTGTGTGTGACGGTAGTTGCAGTGTGTGTGACCTCATTTGTAGTGTGTGTGACGGTAGTTGCAGTGTGTGTGTGACGGTAGTTGCAGTGTGTGTGACGGTAGTTGCAGTGTGTGTGACGGTAGTTGCAGTGTGTGTGTGACGGTAGTTGCAGTGTGTGTGACGGTAGTTGCAGTGTGTGTGTGACAGTAGTTGCAGTGTGTGTGACGGTAGTTGCAGTGTGTGTGACGGTAGTTGCAGTGTGTGTGTGACGGTAGTAGCAGTGTGTGTGACGGTAGTTGTAGTGTGTGTGACGGTAGTTGAAGTGTGTGTGTGACGGTAGTTGCAGTGTGTGTGTGACGGTAGTTGCAGTGTGTGTGTGACGGTAGTTGCAGTGTGTGTGACCTCATTTGCAGTGTGTGTGACGGTAGTTGTAGTGTGTGTGACGGTAGTTGCAGTGTGTGTGACAGTAGTTGAAGTGTGTGTGTGACGGTAGTTGAAGTGTGTGTGTGACGGTAGTTGCAGTGTGTGTGTGACGGTAGTTGCAGTGTGTGTGACCTCATTTGCAGTGTGTGTGTGACAATAGTTGTAGAGTGTGTGACGGTAGTTGCAGTGTGTGTGACAGTAGTTGAAGTGTGTGTGTGACGGTCGTTGTAGTGTGTGTGACGGTAGTTGCAGTGTGTGTGACGGTAGTTGAAGTGTGTGTGTGACGGTAGTTGCAGTGTGTGTGACGGTAGTTGAAGTGTGTGTGACGGTAGTTGCAGTGTGTGTGTGACGGTAGTTGCAGTGTGTGTGACGGTAGTTGCAGTGTGTGTGACGGTAGTTGAAGTGTGTGTGTGACGGTAGTTGCAGTGTGTGTGTGACGGTAGTTGCAGTGTGTGTGACGGTAGTTGCAGTGTGTGTGACGGTAGTTGCAGTGTGTGTGACCTCATTTGCAGTGTGTGTGACGGTAGTTGCAGTGTGTGTGACGGTAGTTGAAGTGTGTGTGTGACGGTAGTTGCAGTGTGTGTGTGACGGTAGTTGCAGTGTGTGTGACGGTAGTTGAAGTGTGTGTGACGGTAGTTGCAGTGTGTGTGTGACGGTAGTTGCAGTGTGTGTGTGACGGTAGTTGCAGTGTGTGTGTGACGGTAGTTGCAGTGTGTGTGTGACGGTAGTTGCAGTGTGTGTGACCTCATTTGCAGTGTGTGTGATGGTAGTTGTAGTGTGTGTGACGGTAGTTGCAGTGTGTGTGACAGTAGTTGAAGTGTGTGTGTGACGGTCGTTGCAGTGTGTGTGACGGTCGTTGTAGTGTGTGTGACGGTCGTTGCAGTGTGTGACGGTAGTAGTGTGTAGTGTGTGTGACAGTGGTCGATGCAGTGTGTGTGACGGTAGTTGCAGTGTGTGTGTGACGGTAGTTGCAGTGTGTGTGTGACGGTAGTTGCAGTGTGTGTGATGGTGCAGTGTGTGTGTAGTAGTTGTGTGACGGTGTAGTTGCAGTGTGTGTGTGACGGTAGTTGACCGTGTGTGTGTGACGGTAGTTGCAGTTGCAGTGTGTGTGTGATGGTAGTTGCAGTGTGTGTGTGACGATAGTTGTAGTGTGTGTGTGACGGTAGTTGCAGTGTGTGTGACGGTAATTGCAGTGTGTGTGACGGTAGTTGCAGTATGTGTGACCTCATTTGCAGTGTGTGTGACAGTAGTTGAAGTGTGTGTGTGACGGTAGTTGCAGTGTGTGTGACCTCATTTGTAGTGTGTGTGACGGTAGTTGCAGTGTGTGTGTGACGGTAGTTGCAGTGTGTGTGTGACGGTAGTTGCAGTGTGTGTGACGGTAGTTGCAGTGTGTGTGTGACAGTAGTTGCAGTGTGTGTGACGGTAGTTGCAGTGTGTGTGTGACGGTAGTTGCAGTGTGTGTGACGGTGGTAGTAGCAGTGTGTGTGACGGTAGTAGTGTGTATTTGCAGTGTGTGTGACGGTAGTTGAAGTGTGTGTGTGACGGTAGTTGAAGTGTGTGTGACGGTAGTTGCAGTGTGTGTGTGACGGTAGTTGCAGTGTGTGTGTGACGGTAGTTGCAGTGTGTGTGACCTCATTTGCAGTGTGTGTGACGGTAGTTGTAGTGTGTGTGACGGTAGTTGCAGTGTGTGTGACGGTAGTTGAAGTGTGTGTGTGACGGTAGTTGCAGTGTGTGTGACGGTAGTTGAAGTGTGTGTGTGACGGTAGTTGCAGTGTGTGTGTGACGGTAGTTGCAGTGTGTGTGACCTCATTTGCAGTGTGTGTGTGACGGTAGTTGTAGTGTGTGTGACGGTAGTTGCAGTGTGTGTGTGACGGTAGTTGCAGTGTGTGTGACGGTAGTTGCAGTGTGTGTGACGGTAGTTGTAGTGTGTGTGTGACGGTAGTTGAAGTGTGTGTGTGACGGTAGTTGAAGTGTGTGTGACGGTAGTTGCAGTGTGTGTGACGGTAGTTGAAGTGTGTGTGTGACGGTAGTTGAAGTGTGTGTGTGACGGTAGTTGAAGTGTGTGTGTGACGGTAGTTGCAGTGTGTGTGTGACGGTAGTTGCAGTGTGTGTGTGACGGTAGTTGCAGTGTGTGTGACGGTAGTTGCAGTGTGTGTGACCTCATTTGCAGTGTGTGTGACGGTAGTTGCAGTGTGTGTGTGACGGTAGTTGAAGTGTGTGTGTGACGGTAGTTGCAGTGTGTGTGACGGTAGTTGTAGTGTGTGTGTGACGGTAGTTGCAGTGTGTGTGTGACGGTAGTTGCAGTGTGTGTGACGGTAGTTGCAGTGTGTGTGTGACGGTAGTTGCAGTGTGTGTGACCTCATTTGCAGTGTGTGTGATGGTAGTTGTAGTGTGTGTGACGGTAGTTGCAGTGTGTGTGACAGCAGTTGAAGTGTGTGTGTGACGGTCGTTGCAGTGTGTGTGACGGTAGTTGAAGTGTGTGTGACGGTAGTTGCAGTGTGTGTGACGGTAGTTGCAGTGTGTGTGACGGTAGTTGCAGTGTGTGTGTGACGGTAGTTGCAGTGTGTGTGTGACGGTAGTTGCAGTGTGTGTGTGACGGTAGTTGCAGTGTGTGTGACAGTAGTTGTAGTGTGTGTGACGGTAGTTGCAGTGTGTGTGACGGTAGTTGCAGTGTGTGTGTGACGGTAGTTGCAGTGTGTGTGTGACGGTAGTTGCAGTGTGTGTGACGGTAGTTGTAGTGTGTGTGTGACGGTAGTTGCAGTGTGTGTGTGACGGTAGTTGCAGTGTGTGTGTGACGGTAGTTGCAGTGTGTGTGTGATGGTAGTTGCAGTGTGTGTGTGACGGTAGTTGAAGTGTGTGTGTGACGGTAGTTGCAGTGTGTGTGACGGTAGTTGCAGTGTGTGTGACGGTAGTTGCAGTATGTGTGACCTCATTTGCAGTGTGTGTGACAGTAGTTGAAGTGTGTGTGTGACGGTAGTTGCAGTGTGTGTGACGTTATTTGTAGTGTGTGTGACGGGAGTTGTAGTGTGTGTGTGACGGTAGTTGCAGTGTGTGTGACGGTAGTTGTAGTGTGTGTGACGGTAGTTGAAGTGTGTGTGTGACGGTCGTTGCAGTGTGTGACGGTAGTTGCAGTGTGTGTGACGGTAGTTGAAGTGTGTGTGTGACGGTAGGTAGTTGCAGTGTGTGTGTGACGGTAGTTGCAGTGTGTGTGACCTCATTTGCAGTGTGTGTGTGACAATAGTTGTAGAGTGTGTGACAGTAGTATTGCAGTGTGTGTGACGGTAGTTGAAGTGTGTGTGACGGTAGTTGCAGTGTGTGTGTGACGGTCGTTGTAGTGTGTGTGACGGTAGTTGAAGTGTGTGTGTGACGGTAGTTGAAGTGTGTGTGACGGTCGTTGCAGTGTGTGTGACGGTCAGTGCAGTGTGTTGCGGTAGTTGAAGTGTGTGTGTGACGGTAGTTGAAGTGTGTGTGTGACTGAAGTGTGGTAGTTGAAGTGTGTGTAGTTAGTGTGTGTAGTTGAAGTGTGTGTGTGACGGTAGTTGCAGTGTGTGTGACGGTAGTTGAAGTGTGTGTGTGACGGTAGTTGCAGTGTGTGTGACGGTAGTTGCAGTGTGTGTGACGGTCATTTGAAGTGTGTGTGTGATGGTAGTTGCAGTGGTAGTTGCAGTGTGTGTGACGGTAGTTGAAGTGTGTGTGTGACAGTGTGTTTGGTAGTTGCAGTGTGTGTGACGGTAGTTGCAGTGTGTGTGACGGTAGTTGCAGTGTGTGTGTGACGGTAGTTGCAGTGTGTGTGTGAGTGTGTGTGTGACGGTAGTTGTAGTTGCAGTGTGTGTGTAGTGTGTGACGGTAGTTGCAGTGTGACGGTCGTTGTGACGGTAGTTGCAGTGTGTGTGACGGTAGTTGAAGTGTGTGTGACGTAGTTGAAGTGTGTGTGTGAGTTGCAGTGTGTGTGTAGTTGCAGTGTGTGTGTGACGGTAGTTGCAGTGTGTGTGTGACGGTAGTTGCAGTGTGTGACGGTAGTTGCAGTGTGTGTGACCTCATTTGCAGTGTGTGTGTGTGACGGTAGTTGCAGTGTGTGTGACAGTGTAGTTGAAGTGTGTGTGACGGTAGTTGCAGTGTGTGTGTGACGGTAGTTGCAGTGTGTGTGACGGTAGTTGAAGTGTGTGTGACGGTAGTTGCAGTGTGTGTGTGACGGTAGTTGCAGTGTGTGTGTGACGGTAGTTGCAGTGTGTGTGTGACGGTAGTTGCAGTGTGTGTGACGGTAGTTGAAGTGTATGTGTGACGGTAGTTGCAGTGTGTGTGACGGTAGTTGAAGTGTGTGTGTGACGGTAGTTGCAGTGTGTGTGTGACGGTAGTTGCAGTGTGTGTGACGGTAGTTGAAGTGTGTGTGACGGTAGTTGAAGTGTATGTGTGACGGTAGTTGTAGTGTGTGTGACGGTAGTTGAAGTGTGTGTGTGACGGTAGTTGCAGTGTGTGTGTGATGGTAGTTGCAGTGTGTGTGACCTCATTTGCAGTGTGTGTGTGACGGTAGTTGTAGTGTGTGTGACGGTAGTTGCAGTGTGTGTGACAGTAGTTGAAGTGTGTGTGTGTGACGGTCGTTGTAGTGTGTGTGACGGTAGTTGCAGTGTGTGTGACGGTAGTTGTAGTGTGTGTGACGGTAGTTGGAGTGTGGGTAGTTGCAGTGTGTGTGACGGTAGTTGCAGTGTGTGTGACAGTGTGTGGTAGTTGTAGTGTGTGTGTGACGGTAGTTGCAGTGTGTGTGTGACGGTAGTTGCAGTGTGTGTGAGTTGGTAGTTGCAGTGTGTGTGTGACGGTGCAGTTGCAGTGTGTGTGTGACGGTAGTTGCAGTGTGTGTGACGGGTCGTTGTGTGTGTGTGACGTGTAGTTGCAGTGTGTGTGGCGGTAGTTGCAGTGTGTGTGACGGTAGTTGCAGTGTGTGTGACGGTAGTTGTAGTGTGTGTGACGGTAGTTGCAGTGTGTGTGCGGTAGTTGCAGTGTGTGTGACGGTCGTTGCAGTGTGTGTGACGGTCGTTGTAGTGTGTGTGACGGTAGTTGCAGTGTGTGTGGCGGTAGTTGCAGTGTGTGACGGTAATTGCAGTGTGTGTGACGGTAGTTGTAGTGTGTGTGTGACGGTAGTTGCAGTGTGTGACGGTAGTTGCAGTGTGTGTGTGACGGTAGTTGCAGTGTGTGTGTAGTGTGTGTGACGGTAGTTGAAGTGTGTGTGTGTGTGTGTGTGTGTGTGACGGTAGTTGCAGTGTGTGTGTGACGGTAGTTGCAGTGTGTGTGTGACGGTAGTTGCAGTGTGTGACGGTAGTTGCAGTGTGTGTGACCTCATTTGCAGTATGTTGCGGTAGTTGCAGTGTGTGTGAAGTGTGTGTGACGGTAGTTGCGGTGTGTGTGTTGACGGTAGTTGCAGTGTGTGTGTGACGGTAGTTGCAGTGTGTGTGTGACGGTAGTTGCAGTGTGACAGTAGTGTAGTTGCAGTGTGTGTGTGACGGTAGTGTGTGTGACGGTAGTTGCAGTGTGACCTCATTTGCAGTGTGTGTGACGGTAGTTGCAGTGTGTGTGTGACAGTAGTTGCAGTGTGTGTGACGGTAGTTGCAGTGTGTGTGACGGTAGTTGCAGTGTGTGTAGTTGCAGTGTGTGTGTAGTTGAAGTGTGTGTGTGACGGTAGTTGCAGTGTGTGTGAGTGTGTGTGGTAGTTGAAGTGTGTGTGTGACGGTAGTTGCACGGTAGTGTGTGTGACGGTAATTGCAGTGTGTGTGACGGTAGGTAGTTGCAGTGTGTGTGTGATGGTAGTTGCAGTATGTGTGACCTCATTTGCAGTGTGTGTGACGGTAGTTGAAGTGTGTGTGACGGTAGTTGCAGTGTGTGTGTGACGGTCGGTAGTTGAAGTGTGTGTGTGTGAGTGTGTGGTCGTTGCAGTGTGTGTGACGGTAGCAGTGTGTTGTAGCGTGTGTGATGGTGGTTGCAGTGTGTGTGACGGTAGTTGCAGTGTGTGTGACGGTAGTTGCAGTGTGTGTGACGGTAGTTGCAGTGTGTGTGTGACGGTAGTTGCAGTGTGTGTGTGAGTGTGTGTGACGGTAGTTGCAGTTTGTGTGACAGTGGTTGCAGTGTGTGTGTGACAGTAGTTGCAGTGTGTAGTTGTGACGGTAGTTGCGGTAGTTGCAGTGTTGTGTGTGTGACGGTAGTTGCAGTGTGTGTGACCTCATTTGCAGTGTATGTGTGACGGTAGTTGCAGTGTGTGTGACGGTAGTTGAAGTGTGTGTGTGACGGTAGTTGCAGTGTGCAGTGTGTGACGGTAGTTGCAGTGTGTGTGAGTTGAAGTGTGTGTGTAGTTGCAGTGTGTGTGTGACGGTAGTTGCAGTGTGTGTGTGCAGTGTTGCAGTGTGTGTGTGACGGTAGTTGCAGTGTGTGTGTGACGGTAGTTGCAGTGTGTGTAGTTGAAGTGTGTGTGTGACGGTAGTTGAAGTGTATGTGTGACGGTTGCAGTGTGTGTGACGGTAGTAGTGTGTGTGACGGTAGTTGAAGTGTGTGTGTGTGACGGTAGTTGCAGTGTGTGTGTGATGGTAGTTGCAGTGTGTGTGACCTCATTTGCAGTGTGTGTGTGTGACGGTAGTTGTAGTGTGTGTGACGGTAGCTGCAGTGTGTGTGACAGTAGTTGAAGTGTGTGTGTGTGAGTGTGTGTAGCTGCAGTGTGTGTGACGGTAGTTGCAGTGTGTGTGACGGGTCGTTGCAGTGTGTGTGACGGTAGTTGCAGTGTGTGTGACGGTAGTTGTAGTGTGTGTGACGGTAGTTGCAGTGTGTGTGGCGGTAGTTGCAGTGTGTGACGGTAGTTGAAGTGCAGTGTCTGTTGCAGTGTGTGCTGTAGTTGTGTGTGTGACGGTAGTTGCAGTGTGTGTGACGGTAATTGCAGTGTGTGTGACGGTAGTTGAAGTGTGTGTGAGTGTGTGTGTGACGGTAGTTGCAGTGTGTGTGTGACGGTAGTTGCAGTGTGTGTGAGTGTGTGTGACGGTAGTTGCAGTGTGCAGTGTGTGTGTGAGTGTGTGTGGTGCAGTGTGCGGTGCAGTGTGTTGCAGTGTGTGTGTATGACGGTAGTTGCAGTGTGTGTGTGACGGTAGTTGCAGTGTGTGTGACGGTAGTGTGCAGTGTGTGTGTGACGGTAGTTGCAGTGTGTGAGTGACAGTGTGTGTGTGAGTGCAGTGTGTGTGACGGTAGTTGCAGTGTGTGTGCCGGTGGTTGCAGTGTGTGTGACGGTAGTTGCAGTGTGCAGTTGCAGTGTGTGTGACGGTAGTTGAAGTGTGTGTGTGACGGTAGTTGCAGTGTGTGTGATGGTAGTTGAAGTGTGTGTGTGTGACGGTAGTTGCAGTATGTGTGACCTCATTTGCAGTGTGTGACGGTAGTTGAAGTGTGTGTGACGGTAGTTGCAGTGTGTGTGATGGTACTTGCAGTGTGTGTGACGGTAATTGCAGTGTGTGTGACGGTAGTTGCAGTGTGTGTGTGACGGTAGTTGCAGTATGTGTGACCTCATTTGCAGTGTGTGTGACGGTAGTTGCAGTGTGTGTGTGACGGTAGTTGTAGTGTGTGTGACGGTAGTTGCAGTTGTGTGTGTGACGGTGCAGTGTTGTAGTTGCAGTGTGTGATGGTAGTTGCAGTGTGTGTGACAGTTTGCAGTGTGTGGTAGTTGCAGTGTGTGTGACGGTAGTTGCAGTGTGTGTGTGACGGTAGTTGCAGTGTGTGTGTGACGTGTAGTGTTGCGGTAGTTGCAGTGTGTGACGGTAGTTGAAGTGTGTGTGTGACGGTAGTTGCAGTGTGTGTGTGACTGTAGTTGCAGTGTGTGTGACACGGTAGTTGCAGTGTGTGTGTGACGGTGCAGTGTGTGTGACGGTAGTTGAAGTGTGTGTAGTTGTGATGTGTGACGGTAGTTGAAGTGTGTGTGACGGTAGTTGCAGTGTGTGTGACCTCATTTGCAGTGTGTGTGTGTAGTTGTTGCAGTGTGTGTGTGACGGTAGTTGAAGTGTGTGTGTGACGGTAGTTGCAGTGTGTGTGACGGTAGTTGCTGTGTGATTGCAGTGTGTGTGAAGCAGTGTGTGTGACGGTGGTTGCAGTAGTTGCAGTGTGTGTGACGGTAATTGCATTGTGTGTGACAGTAGTTGTAGTGTGTGTGTGTTGTTGCAGTGTGACGGTAGTTGCAGTGTGTGTGACGGTAGGTAGTTGCGGTAGTGTGTGTGACGGTAGTTGCAGTGTGTGTGTGACGGTAGTTGCAGTAGTTGAAGTGTGTGTGACGGTAGTTGAAGTGTGTGTGTGACGGTAGTTGCAGTGTGTAGTTGCAGTGTGTGCAGTGTGTGTGTGACGGTAGTTGACCTCATTTGCAGTGTGTGTGACGGTAGTTGAAGTGTGTGTGGACGGTAGTTGCAGTGTGTGCAGTGTGTGACGGTAGTTGAAGTGTGTGTGACGGTAGTTGCAGTGTGTGTGATGGACTTGCAGTGTGTGTGAGTTGCAGTGTGTGTGTGTGAGTGTGTGTGTGACGGTAGTTGCAGTGTGTGTGACGGTAGTTGAGTGTGTGTGTGAATGTGTGTGTGTGACAGTAGTTGCAGTGTGTGTGACGGTAGTTGTAGTGTGTAGTTGTAGTGTGTGTGTGTGATGGTGCAGTGTGCAGTTGCATTGTGTGTGACAGTAGTTGCAGTGTGTGACGGTAGTTGCAGTGTGTGTGACCTCATTTGCAGTGTGTGTGTGACGGTAGTTGCAGTGTGTGTTGAAGTGTGTGTGACGGTAGTTGCAGTGTGTGACGGTAGTTGCAGTGTGTGTGACCTCATTTGCAGTGTGTGTGACGGTAGTTGCAGTGTGTGTGTGACGGTAGTTGCAGTGTGTGCAGTTGCAGTGTGTGTGATTTGCAGTGTGTGTAGTTGTAGTGTGTGTGACAGTAGTTGCAGTGTGTGTGTGACGGTAGTTGCAGTGTGTGTGTGTGGTGTGCAGTGTGTGTGACGGTAGTTGCAGTGTGTGTGTTGAGTGTGTGGTAGTTGAAGTGCAGTGTGTGTGGTTGAAATGTGTGTAGTTGCAGTGTGTGTGTGAGTGTGTGTGTGATGGTAGTTGCAGTGTGTGTGCAGTGTGTGAGTTGCAGTGTGTGTGTAGTTGCAGTGTGTGTGACGGTAGTTGCAGTGTGTGTGATGAGTTGCAGTGTTGCAGTAGTGCGTGACGGTAGTTGTAGTTGCAGTGTGTGTGTGACGGTAGTTGCAGTGTGTGTGTGACGGTAGTTGCAGTGTGTGTGTGACGGTAGTTGCAGTGTGTGTGTGACCTCATTTGCAGTGTGTGTGAAGTTAACTACAGTGTGTGTGACGTTAACTACAGTGTGTGTGACATTAATTACAGTGTGTGTGATGTTAGTTGAAGTGTGTGTGATGTTAGTTGAAGTGCTTGATGTTAATTGCAGTGTGTGGGACCTTATTTGCAGTGTGCGTGAGTGTAGTGGTAGAGTCGTGGAAGAGTAGAGTAGAGCAGTGGTAGAGTAGAGTGGTGTTAGAGTAGTGATAGAGTAGTGGTAGAGTAGTGGTATAATAGTGGTAGAGTAGTGGTAGAGTAGAGTAGAGTAGTGGTAGAGTAGAGCAGTAGTAGGGTAGAGTAGTGGTGTAATAGTGGTAGAGTAGTGGTAGAGTAGAGTAGAGTTGTGGTAGAGTAGAGTAGTGGTAGAGTAGAGTAGTAGTAGAGTAGTAGTAGGGTAGAGTAGTGGTATTGTAGAGGAGAGGTAGAGTAGTGGTAGAGTAGAGTGGTGTTAGAGTAGTGATAGAGTAGTGGTAGAGTAGTGGTATAATAGTGGTAGAGTAGTGGTAGAGTAGAGTAGTGGTAGAGTAGAGTAGTAGTAGGGTAGAGTAGTGGTATAGTAGTGGTAGAGGAGAGGTAGAGTAGTGGTGGGGAAGAGAAGAGTCGTTATAGAGATAGGGTAGAGTAGAGTTGATGTAGATTAGTGGTAGAGTAGTGGTATAATAGTGGTAGAGTAGTGGTAGATTAGAGTAGAGTAGTGGTAGAGTAGAGTAGTAGTAGGGTAGTGATAGAGTAGAGTAGTGGTGGGGAAGAGAAGAGTCGTTATCGAGATAGGGTAGAGTAGAGTTGATGTAGATTAGTGGTAGAGTAGAGGTAGAGTAAAGGTAGTGATAGAGAATAGTATTAGAGTAGTGATAGAGTAGAGTAGAGTTAGAGTAGTGGTAGAGTAGAGTTGATGTAGAGTAGTGTTAGAGTAGTGGTAGAGTAGAGTAGTAGTAGGGTAGATTAGTGGTAGAGTAGTGGTATTGTGGTGGTAGAGGCATTGTAGTGGTAGAGTAGTGGTATTGTAGTGGTAGAGTAGTGTAAGAGTAGTGGTAGAGTAGTGGTAGAGTAGATTAGTGGTATAGTAGTGGTATAGTAGTGTAAGAATAGTGGTAGACTAGTGGTAGAGTAGGGTAGTAGTAGGGTAGAGTAGTGGTAGAGTAGTAGTAGGGTAGAGTAGTGGTAGAACAGTGGTAGAGTAGAGTAGAGTAGTGGTAGAATAGTGGTAGAGGAGAGGTAGAGTAATGGTAGAGTAGTGGTAGAGTAGTGGTAGAGTACTGATAGAGTAGAGTAGTGATAGAGTAGAGTAGTGGTGGGGAAGAGAAGAGTCGTTATCGAGATAGGGTAGAGTAGAGTTGATGTAGATTAGTGGTAGAGGAGAGGTAGAGTAATGGTAGAGTAGTGGTAGAGTAGTGGTAGAGTACTGATAGAGTAGAGTAGTGGAAGGGAAGAGAAGAGTCGTTTTAGAGATAGTAGTCGTAGGGTAGTGGTAGAGTAGTGGTAGAGTAGTGGTAGAGTAGTTATAGAGTAGAGTGATAGAGTAGGGTAGTGGTAGAGTATGATAGAGAAGAGGTAGTGGTAGAGGTAGAGTAGAGGTAGAGTAGAGTAAAGGTAGTGATAGTAGAATAGTGTTAGAGTAGTTATAGAGTAGAGTGATAGAGTAGAGTAGTGGTAGAGTAGAGTAGAGCTATTGTGGTGGTAGAGTAGAGGTATTTTAGTGGGACAGTAGAGGTAGAGTAGAATAGTGGTATTGTAGTGGTAGAGAAGAGGTAGAGTAGAGTATTGGTATTGTAGTGGTAGAGTAGAGGTATTGTAGCTGTAGAGTAGAGGTAGAGTAGAGGTATTGTAGTGGTAGAGTAGTGGTAGAGTAGAGGTATTGTAGTGGTAGAGAAGAGGTAGAGTAGAGTATTGGTATTGTAGTGGTAGAGTAGAGGTATTGTAGCTGTAGAGTAGAGGTAGAGTAGAGGTATTGTAGTGGTAGAGTAGTGGTAGAGTAGAGGTATTGTAGTGGTAGAGTAGTGGTAGAGTAGAGGTATTGTAGTGGTAGAGTAGTGGTAGAGTAGAGGTAGAGTAGAGGTATTGTAGTGGTAGAGTAGAGGTATTGTAGTGGTAGAGTAGAGGTATTGTGGTGGTAGAGTAGTGGTAGAGTAGAGGTAGAGTAGAGGTATTGTAGTGGTAGAGTAGAGGTATTGTAGTGGTAGAGTAGAGGTATTGTGGTGGTAGAGTAGTGGTAGAGTAGTGGTAGAGTAGAGGTAGTGTAGTGGTAGAGTAGAGGTATTGTGGTGGTAGAGTAGTGGTAGAGTAGTGGTAGAGTAGAGGTATTGTAGTGGTAGAATAGAGGTATTGTGGTGGTAGAGTAGTGGTAGAGTAGTGGTAGAGTGGAGGTTTTGTAGTGGTAGAGTAGAGCTATTGTGGTGGTAGAATAGAGGTGTAGTAGTTGTAGAGGTGTAGTAGTTGTAGAGTAGTGTTCGCGTAGAGTAGTGGTATAGTGGTTGTAGAGTTAAGGTAGAGTGGTGGTAGAGTATTGAGTAGTGTTACGGTAGTGGTTCAGTAGAGTAGTGGTAGAGTAATGGTATAGTAGTGGTATTGTGGTTGTAGAGTAATGGTAGAGTCAAGTAGTGGTATTGTAGTGGTGGAGTTATTTTAGAGTGGATTAGTGGTAGGGGTAGAGTTAGTGTTTGTGTCCAGGTAGAGTAGGTTAGTGAAGAGGTATAGTAGTGGTAGTGTAGAGTAGATGTTTTTTTTTATTTTACTTTTATTTAACTAGGCAAATCAGTTACTTAAGAACAAATTCTTATTTTTTATAGAGTAGTTGAAAAGTAGTGTTAGAGGAGTGGTAGAGTAGTGGTAGAGTAGTTGTAGAGTACTGGTAGAGTGGTGGTATTTTAGATGTGGATTAGTTATATAGTAGTGGTAGAATAGTGGTAGAGAAGTGGTAGAGTAGAATTGTGGTAGAGCAGAGTGCTGGTAGAGTGGTGGTATGTTCGTTGTGGAGTAGTTTTATATTAGTGGTAGAGTTGTGGTAGAGTAGTTGTATAGTAGTGGTAGAGTAGTGGTAGAATAGTGGTAGAGGAGAGGTAGACTAGTGGTAGAGTAGAGTAGTGGTAGAACAGTGGTAGAGTATTGTTGTGACAGAATACAGGTAGAGTAGTGGTCGAGTAGTGGCAGAGTAGAATAGTGGTAGAGTAGTGGTTGAGTAGTGGTAGAGTAGAGTAGTGGTAGAATAGTGGTAGAGTAGTGGTCGAGTAGTGGTAGCGTAGAGCAGTGGTAGAGTAGAGTAGAATGGTGTTGGAGTAATGATAAAGTAGAGTAGTGGCAGAGTAGAGGTAGAGTAGAATAGTGTTATTGTTGTGGTAGAGTAGAGGTATTGTGGAGGTAGAGTAGTGGTAGAGCCGTTTTAGAGTAGTGATCGAGTAGTGGTAGAGTAGTGGTAGAGTAGTGGTAGAGTAGTAGTGGTAGAGTAGTAATGGTAGAGTAGCGGTATAGTAGCTGTAGAGTAGTGGTAGAGTAGTGTTAGAGTAGTGGTAGAGTAGACTAGTGGTATAGTAGTTTTAGAGTTGAGGTAGAGTGGTGGTAGAGTATAGAGTAGAGGTAGAGTACAGTTGTGGTTTAGTAGTTGTAGAGTTGAGGTAGAGTGGTGGTAGAGTAGTGGTATAGTAGAGTAGGTGTAGAGTAGAGTTGTGGTTTAGTAGTTGTAGAGTTGAGGTGGAGTGGTGGTAGAGTAGTGGTAAATAGTGGTATAGTAGAGTAGCGGTAGAGTAGAGTAGTGGTATAGTAGTTTTAGAGTTGAGGTAGAGTAGTTGTAGAGCAGATCTAGAGTAGTGGTAGTAGAAATAAGTCGTAGAGTTATGTTAGAGTAGTGGTAGAGGAGTGGTATAGTAATGGTAGAGAAGTAGTCTGGTAGTGGTAGAGTTTTATTAGAGTAGTGGTAGAGTGGTGGTATAATTGTTATAGAGTAGTTGTATAGTAGTGTAAAGTTTAGTAGAGTAGTGGTGTAGTATTGGTAGAGTAGAGTATTGGTAGAGTGGTGGTATATTAGTTGTATAGTATTGGTATATTAGTGCTGGAGTAGTGGTAGAGTAGTGTTTAGTGGTGGTAGAGGAGTGGTTTAAGTGGTTGTGTAGAGTCAAGTTGATGTGGAGTAGTGGTAGAGTAGTGGTAGTGGTAGCGTCGAGGTAGAGTAGACAGTGGAAGAATAGTACTAGAGTAGATTAGTGGTAGATTATAATATATTTGATATAGAGTAGTGGTTGAGTGGTGGTAGAGTAGTAGATATAGAGTAGAGGTAGAGTACTGGTTGAGTAGAGGATGAGTAGTGGTAGAATAGTTGTAGTGGTAAGGTAGAGTAAGTGTAGAGAAGTGGTAGGGTTGAGTTGTGGTAGGTTAGAGTAGAGTAGTAGTAGAGTAGTTTTAGAGTAGAGGTAGACTAGTGATAGAGTAGTGGTAGAGTAGAGTAGTCGTAGAGTAGTGGTAGAGTAGAGTAGTTGTAGAGTAGTGGTAGAGTAGTGGTAGAGTAGTGGTGAGTAAAGTAGTGGTAGAGTAGAGTAGTGATAGAGTCGTGGTAGAGTAGTGGTGAGTAGAGTAGTGGTCGAGTAGAGTAGTGATAGAGTACTGGTATAGTAGTTGTAGAGTTTTTGTATAGTAGTGGTAGAGTAGTTGTATAGTAGTGGTAAAGTTGTTATAGAGTAATGGTAGATTAGTGGTATAATAGTGGTTGAGGAGTGGTATAGTAGTGGTGGAGTAGTGGTATAGTAGTTGTAGAGTAATGGTAGATGAGTGGTTTAGTAGTGGTTGAGTAGTGGTATTGTAGTGGTGGAATAGTGGTAGATTAGTGGTATAAAAGTGGTAGGGTAGTGGTATAGTAGTGGTATAGTAGTGGTAGATTAGTGGTATAGTAGTGGTGGAGTAGTGGTAGAGTAGAGTTGGAGTAGTGGGAGGGGAGTGGTAGAGTAGTGGTAGAATAGCGGTCAAGTAGTGGTAGAGTGGTAGTAGAGTGGTTGTAGAGTGGTGGTATAGTAGTGGTAGAATAGTGGTCAAGTAGTGGTAGAGTGCTGGTAGAGTGGTTGTAGAGTAGTGGTAGAGTAGAGGTAGAGTGGTTTTAGAGTAGTGGTGGAAGAGTGGTAGATTAGAGTATTGGTAGAGTGGACTAGTGGTTGAGTAGTGTTAGAGTAGTGGAAGTGTAGAGTAGTGGTAGGGTAGGGTAGTGGTAGAGTAGAGTAGTGGTAGAGTAGTGGTAGAGTAGTTGTAGAGTAGTTGTAGAGTAGTGGTAGGGAAGAGAATAATAGTTTTTGTGGTAGGGTAGAGTAGAGCAGTGGTAGATAACAGGTAACGTAGTGGTAGAGTAGTGGTAGAATAGTGGTAGAGTAGTGGTAGAGTAGTTGTATAGTAGTTGTAGAGCAATGGTAGATTAGTGGTAGATTAGAGTAGTTGTAGAGTAGTGGTAGGGTAGAGGTAGGGTAGTGGTAGATAGGTAGGGTAGGGTAGGGTAGCGTAGGGTAGGGTAGTGGTAGATAGGTAGAAGTAGGGTAGAGGTAGATATAGAGTAGAGTTGTCTTAGAGTAGAGTGGTGGTAGAGTAGAGTAGATGTTGTGTAGACGTAGAGTTGTGTAGAGTAGAGTAGAGGTAGAGTAGAGGTAGAGTAGTGTAGAGTAGAGTAGAGGTTGAGTAGTGTAGTGCAGAGAAGAGTAAAGGTTAAGTAGTGTAGAGTAGAGTAGAGGTAGAGTAGAGGTTGAGTAGTGTAGAGTAGAGGTAGAGTATAGGTAGAGTAGAGGTAGAGTAGAGTAGAGGTATAGTAGAGGTAGAGTAGAGTAGAGGTAGAGTATAGTAGAGTAGATAAGAGGTAACTTAGTGGTAGAGTAGTGATATAGTAGTTGTAGAGTAGTGGTAGAGCAGTTGTATAGTAGTTGTAGAGTAATGGTAGATTAGTGGTGTAGTAGTGGTTGAATAGTGGTGTAGTAGTGGTTGAGTAGTGGTATAGTAGTTGTGGAGTAGTGGTAGAATAGTGCTTAAGTAGTGGTAGAGTGGTGGTAGAGTAGTGGTAGAGGAGTGGTATAGTATTGGTATAGTAGTTGTAGAGTAATGGTAGAGTAGTGGTTTTGTTGTGATAGAGTAGTGGTATAGTAGTTGTAGATTCGTTTTAGAGTAGAGGTAGCATAGTGGGAGAGTAGAGTAGTGGGATAGTATTGTAGCACAAGAGTAGAGTAGTGGTAGAGGCAAAGCAGTGTTAGAGTAGTGTTATTGAAGAATAGAGTAGTGGTAGAGTAGGGAAGTGGTAGAGTAGAGTAGTGCTAGAGCGAGTAGTTGTAGAGTAGAGTTGTGGTGGAGTAGTGGTAGAGTAGTAGTAGAATAGAGTAGTTGTAGAGTAGATAAGTGGTAGAGTAGTGGTATAGTAGAGTAGTGGTAGAGTAGTGGTATAGTAGTTGTAGAGTAGTGGTATGGTAGTGGTTGAGTAGTGGTATAGTAGTGGTGGTAGAGTAGAGGTGGAGTAGTGGTAGAGTAGAGGTGGTCGTGGTAGAGTAGTGATGGCATATTGGTATAGTAGTAGTGGTAGAGTAGTGGTTGAATGGTGGTATAGTAGTGGTAGAGTAGTGGTATTGAAGATTGGTGGTAGAGTAGAGTAGTGGTAGTGTAGTGGTATAGTTGTGGTAGAGTAGTGGTAGAGTAGAGGTATGGTAGTGGTAGAGTAAAGTAGTGGTTGAGTAGTAGTAGAGACGTGGTAGAGTAGTGGTAGAGTAGAGTAGTTGTTGAGTAGTGTTAGAGTAGTGGTAGAGTAGAGTAGTTGTTGAGTTGTGTTCGAGTAGTGTTAGAGTAGTGGTAGAGTAGTAGTAGACTATATTAGTTGTAGAGTAGAGCAGTGGTAGAGTAGTGGTATAGTAGTTGTAGAGTAGAGTTGTTGTAGAGTAGAGTAGTGGTAGAGCAGTGGTATAGTAGTGGTATAGTATTGGTGGAATAGTTGTATAGTAGTGGTAGTAGAGTAGGGGTTGAGTAGTGGTTGAATAGTGGTATAGTAGTAGAGTAGTTTTAAATTAGTGGTAGAGGAGTGGTGGAGTAGAGCTAGGGTAATGGTAGAGTAAAGTAGTGGTAGAGTAGAGTAGTGGTAGAGTAGTGGTGGAGTAAAGTAGTGGTAGAGTAGTGGTTGAACAGTGCTGAAGTATTGGTAGAGTAGTGGTGGAGGAGTTGTATAGTAGTGGTAGATTAGTGGTATTGTAGAGTAGTGGTCGAGTAGTGGTAGAGTAGTGGTAGAGTAGAGCAGTTGTTGATTAGTGTTAGAGTAGTGGTAGAGTAGAGTAGTGGAAGAGTAGTGGTAGAGTAGTGGTAGATTAGAGTATTGGTTGAGTAGTGGTAGATTAGAGTAGTTGTAGAGTAGTGTTAGGGTAGAGGTAGGGTAGTGGTAGATAGGTAGGGTAGGGTAGTGGTAGATATGTAAAGGTAGGGTAGAGGTAGATGTAGAGTAGAGTAGAGTAGAGGTAGAGTAGAGTAGAGTAGAGTAGAGTAGTGGTAGATTAGAGTAGTGTTAGAGTAGTGGTAGATTAGAGGTAGAGTAGAGTAGAGGTAGAGTAGAGTAGAGGTAGAGAGGTAGAGTAGAGTAGAGGTAGAGTAGAAGTAGAGTAGATGTAGAGTAGAGGTAGAGTAGAGTAGAGTAGAGTAGAGTAGAGTAGAGTAGAGTAGAGGTAGAGTAGAGGTAGAGTAGAGGTAGTGTAGAGGTAGTGTAGAGGTCGAGTAGAGTAGAGGCAGAGTAGAGTAGAGGTAGAGTAGAGTAGAGGTATAGTAGAGGTAGAGTAGAGTAGAGGTAGAGTATAGTAGAGTAGATAAGAGGTAACTTAGTGGTAGAGTAGTGATATAGTAGTTGTAGAGTAGTGGTAGAGCAGTTGTATAGTAGTTTTAGAGTAATGGTAGATTAGTGGTGTAGTAGTGGTTGAATAGTGGTGTAGTAGTGGTTGAGTAGTGGTATAGTAGTTGTGGAGTAGTGGTAGAATAGTGCTTAAGTTGTGGTAGAGTGATGGTAGAGTAATGGTAGAGTCGTGGTTTGGTTGTGATAGAGTAGTGGTATAGTAGTTGTAGATTCGTTTTAGAGTAGAGGTAGCGTAGTGGGAGAGTAGAGTAGTTGTAGAGTACTTGTAGAGTAGTGGGATAGTATTGTAGTACAAGAGTAGAGTAGTGGTATAGTATTGTAGTACAAGAGTAGAGTAGTGGTAGAGGCAAAGCAGTGTTTGAGAAGTGTTATTGAAGAATAGAGTAGTGGTAGAGTTGGGAAGTGGTAGAGTAGAGTTGTGCTAGAATACCTGTAGAGTAGAGTAGTTGTAGAGTAGAGTTGTGGTGGAGTAGTGGTAGAGTAGTAGTAGAATAGAGTAGTTGTAGAGTAGAGAAGTGGTAGAGTAGTGGTATAGTAGAATAGAATAGTGGTAGAGTAGGGGTATAGTAGTTGTAGAGTAGAGTAGTGGTATGGTAGTGGTTGAGTAGTGGTAGAGTAGTGATGGCATATTGGTATAGTAGTGGTGGTAGAGTAGAGGTGGAGTAGTGGTAGAGTAGAGGTGGTCGTGGTAGAGTAGTGATGGCATATTGGTATAGTAGTAGTGGTAGAGTAGTGGTTGAATGGTGGTATAGTAGTGGTAGAGTAGTGGTATTGAAGATTGGTGGTAGAGTAGAGTAGTGGTAGTGTAGTGGTATAGTTGTGGTAGAGTAGTGGTAGAGTAGAGGTATGGTAGTGGTAGAGTAAAGTAGTGGTTGAGTAGTAGTAGAGACGTGGTAGAGTAGTGGTAGAGTAGAGTAGTTGTTGAGTAGTGTTAGAGTAGTGGTAGAGTAGAGTAGTTGTTGAGTTGTGTTCGAGTAGTGTTAGAGTAGTGGTAGAGTAGTAGTAGAATATATTAGTTGTAGAGTAGAGCAGTGGTAGAGTAGTGGTATAGTAGTTGTAGAGTAGAGTTGTTGTAGAGTAGAGTAGTGGTAGAGCAGTGGTATAGTAGTGGTATAGTATTGGTGGAATAGTTGTATAGTAGTGGTAGTAGAGTAGGGGTTGAGTAGTGGTTGAATAGTGGTATAGTAGTAGAGTAGTTTTAAATTAGTGGTAGAGGAGTGGTAGAGTAGTAGTATAGTAGAGCTAGGGTAATGGTAGAGAAAAGTAGTGGTAGAGTAGTGGTGGAGTAAAGTAGTGGTAGAGTAGCGGTTGAACAGTGCTGAAGTATTGGTAGAGTAGTGGTAGAGGAGTTGTATAATAGTGGTAGATGAGTGGTATTGTAGAGTAGTGGTCGAGTAGTGGTAGAGTACTGGCAGAGTAGAGTAGTTGTTGAGTAGTGTTAGAGTAGTGGTAGAGTAGAGTAGTGGTAGATTAGAGTAGTGGTATAGTATTGGTAGAGTAGTGGTAGATTAAAGTAGTTGCAGAGTAGTGTTAGGGTAGTGGTAGATAGGTAGGGTAGTGGTAGATAGGTAGGGTAGGGTAGTGGTAGATAGGTAGAGGTAGGGTAGAGGTAGATGTAGAGTAGAGGTAGAGTAGAGTAGAGTAGAGTAGAATAGAGTAGAGTAGAGTAGAGTAGAGTAGAGTAGAGTAGTGGTAGATTAGAGTAGTGTTAGAGTAGTGGTAGATTAGAGGTAGAGTAGAGTAGAGGTAGAGTAGAGTAGAGGTAGAGTAGTGGTAGGGTAGAGGTAGAGTAGAGTAGAGGTAGAGTAGAAGTAGAGTAGAGTAGAGTAGAGTAGAGTAGAGTAGAGTAGAGGTAGAGTAGAGGTAGTGTAGAGGTAGTGTAGAGGTAGAGTAGAGGTCGAGTAGAGTAGAGGTAGAGTAGAGGTAGGGTAAAGGTAGAGTAGAGTAGAGGTAGAGGTAGAGTAGAGGTAGAGTAGAGTAGAGGTAGAGTAGAGTAGAGGTAGAGGTAGAGTAGAGGTAGAGTAGAGGTAGGGTAGAGGTAGAGTAGAGTAGAGGTAGAGTAGAGGTAGAGTAGAGTAGAGGTAGAGTAGAGGTAGAGTAGGGAATTGTAGTGTAGTGCAAAGTTGAGGTAGAGTAGTGTCCTGATTTTGGAAGAAGAGTTAGAGAAAGAATCATAGCAAAGACAAAGGAGGAAGGACACAGTGGAGAAATCTGTTTATTAGACGAGTTAATTTACCATACAGAGGGAGATAGATAGAGATTCACTACTACAACAGACCACTGGCTGACTGACTGACTGGCAGGCTGGCTGACAGGCTGGCTGGCTGACTGACTGACTGGCAGGCTGGCTGACTGACTGGCAGGCTGGACTGAAAGGCTTGAAAGAAGAACGGAGGTGAATGTGTTTGTGAGATATTAAAGAGTGTGAGTGACGATCCTGAATTCAGAAAAAGGAAAAGTGACGGTGAAACAAAAATCAAATGACTCCTCAGCTTTATGAAAAATGAGTTAGTTTGTTGTTGTTAGTTTTGGGTTGAAAAGTGGTTTGTTTCAAGGTTGTTGTTGAATATGTCCCAGTACGTTAGCTTTAGACAGAGAGGCAGTTGTTTCAGTAGACATTCTATACACATCTCAGAAGCTCTGTTGGTTCTGAAACCTTATGACTGTGTCCTATTCCCTATGTCGTGCACTACTTTACACCAGAGCACTATTCCCTATATAGTCCACTACTTTAGACCAGAGCCCTATGGGACCCTATTCCCTATATAGTCCACTACTTTAGACCAGAGCCCTATAGAACCCTATTCCCTATATAGTCCACTACTTTAGACCAGAGTCCTATAGAACCCTATTCCCTATATAGTCCACTACTTTAGACCATAGCCCTATGGAACCCTATTCCCAATGTATAGTCCACTACTTTAGACCAGAGCCCTATAGAACCCTATTCCCAATATATAGTGCAATACTTTAGACCAGAGCCCTATAGAACCCTATTCCCTATATAGTGCACTACTTTAGACCAGAGCCCTATGGGACCCTATTCCCTATATAGTTTACTACTTTAGACCAGAGCCCTATAGAACCCTATTCCCTATATATAGTGCAATACTTTAGACCAGAGCCCTATAGAACCCTATTCCCTATATAGTGCACTACTTTAGACCAGAGCCCTATAGAACCCTATTCCCTATATAGTCCACTACTTTAGACCAGAGCCCTATAGAACCCTATTCCCTATATAGTCCACTACTTTAGACCAGACCCCTATAGAACCCTATTCCCTATATAGTCCACTACTTTAGACCAGAGCCCTATAGAACCCTATTCCCTATATAGTGCACTACTTTAGACCAGAGCCCTATGGAACCCTATTCCCTATATTCCCTATAGACCAGAGCCACTACTAGCCCTATGGAACCCTATTCCCTATATAGTGCACTACTTTAGACCAGAGCCCTATGGAACCCTATTCCCTATATAGTGCACTACTTTAGACCAGAGCCCTATGGGACCCTATTCCCTATATAGTGCACTACTTTAGACCAGAGCCCTATGGAACCCTATTCCCTATATAGTGCACTACTTTAGACCAGAACCCTATTCCCTATATAGTGCACTACTTTAGACCAGAGCCCTATGGGACCCTATTCCCTATATAGTGCACTACTTTAGACCAGAGCCCTGTGGGTGTTTTATGTAGGGAGCCAAATGGAAAGCAGGTTGTGTGACACAACATTCAGGCCTTGTCGTTACTTACACGCATCCTTCTAATTATTATTCTCAACTCAAAACACTGTCTGTGTCAAAATGCCCCCCTATTCCCTATATAGTGCACTACTTTAGACCAGAGCCCAATGGAACCCTATTCCCTATATAGTGCACTACTTTAGACCAGAGCCCAATGGAACCCTATTCCCTATATAGTGCACTACTTTAGACCAGAGCCCTATGGAACCCTATTCCCTATATAGTGCACTACTTTAGACAAGAACCCTATAGAACCCTATTCCCTATATAGTGCACTACTTTAGACCAGAGCCCCACAATACTTGTAAACTAAGGTCTGCCGTAGAAACTGGACCTCAAGTTGACCCTCAGCACAACTCTCACTACACTACGTCACATTATCAACCCAATGACATGTTATAACCCTCACTACACTATGTCACATTATCAACCCAATGACATATTATAACCCTCACAACACTATGTCACATTATCAACCCAATGACATGTTATAACCCTTACTACACTATGTCACATTATCAACCCAATGATGTGCTGTAACCCTCACTACACTATGTCACATTATCAACCCAATGACATGTTATAACCCTTACTACACTATGTCACATTATCAACCCAATGACATGTTATAACCCTTACTACACTACGTCACATTATCAACCCAATGATGTGCTGTAACCCTCACTACACTATGTCACATTATCAACCCAATGACATGTTATAACCCTTACTACACTATGTCACATTATCAACCCAATGACATGTTATAACCCTCACTACACTATGTCACATTATCAACCCAATGACATGTTATAACCCTTACTACACTATGTCACATTATCAACCCAATGACATGTTATAACCCTCACTACACTATGTCACATTATCAACCCAATGACATGTTATAACCCTCACTACACTATGTCACATTATCAACCCAATGACATGTTATAACCCTTACTACACTACGTCACATTATCAACCCAATGATGTGCTGTAACCCTCACTACACTATGTCACATTATCAACCCAATGACATGTTATAACCCTTACTACACTATGTCACATTATCAACCCAATGACATGTTATAACCCTTACTACACTACGTCACATTATCAACCCAATGATGTGCTGTAACCCTCACTACACTATGTCACATTATCAACCCAATGACATGTTATAACCCTTACTACACTACGTCACATTATCAACCCAATGACATGTTATAACCCTCACTACACTATGTCACATTATCAACCCAATGATGTGCTGTAACCCTCATTACACTACATCACATGGTTATGCATAATCACCCAACCACAGAGCCAGTCCTAATCACCCAACCACAGAGCCAGTCCTAATCACCCAACCTCAGAGCCAGTCCTAATCACCCAACCTCAGAGCCAGTCCTAATCACCCAACATCAGAGCCAGTCCTAATCACCCAACATCAGTGCCCGACCTCACTAATACTCTTGTTGCTGAATGGAAGACCCAGCAGCAATGTTCCAACATCTAGTGGAAAGCCTTTCCAGAAGAGTGGAGGCTGTTATAGCAGCAAATGGGGGGACCAACTCCATATTAATGCCCATGATTATGGAATGAGATGTTCGACGAGCAGGTGTCCACATACTTTTGGTCATGTAGTGTATAAAGTGTTTAGGAGTGGACGATAGAACATTTTTAAGTGTTCCATATAGAGAGTGTTCAGGAGTGGCTGATAGATAGTGTTCAGGAGTGGCTGATAGATAATGTTCAGGAGTGGCTGATAGATAGTGTTCAGGAGTGGCTGATAGATAGTGTTCAGGAGTGGCTGATAGATAGTGTTCAGGAGTGGCTGATAGATAGTGTTCAGGAGTGGCTGATAGATAGTGTTCAGGAGTGGCTGATAGATGATGTTCAGGAGTGACTGATAGATAGTGTTCAGGAGTGGCTCAGGAGTGGCTGATAGATGATGTTCAGGAGTGGCTGATAGATGATGTTCAGGAGTGGCTGATAGATAGTGTTCAGGAGTGGCTGATAGATAGTGTTTAAGTGTTCCAGATAGATAGTGTTCAGGAGTGGTTAATAGATAGCGTTCAGTAGTGGCTGATAGATAGCGTTCAGGTGTGGCTGATAGACAGTTTTCAGGAGTGGCTGATAGATAGTGTTCAGAAGTGGCTGATAGACAGTTTTCAGGAGTGGCTGATAGATCATTTTCAGGAGTGGCTGATAGATAATATTTAGGTGTTCCAGATAGATAGTGTTCAGGAGTGGCTGATAGATGATGTTCAGGAGTGGCTGATAGATAGTGTTCAGGAGTGGCTGATAGATAGTGTTCAGGAGTGGCTGATAGATAGTGTTCAGGAGTTGCTGATAGATAGTGTTCAGGAGTGACTGATAGATAGTGTTCAGGAGTGGCTGATAGATGATGTTCAGGAGTGACTGATAGATAGTGTTCAGGAGTGGCTGATAGATAGTGTTCAGGAGTGGCTGATAGATGATGTTAGGAGTGGCTGATAGATGATGTTCAGGAGTGGCTGATAGATGATGCTCAGGAGTGGCTGATAGATGATGTTCAGGAGTGGCTGATAGATAGTGTTCAGGAGTGGCTGATAGATAGTGTTTAAGTGTTCCAGATAGATAGTGTTCAGGAGTGGCTGATAGATAGCGTTCAGGTGTGGCTGATAGATAGTGTTCAGGAGTGGCTGATAGATAGCGTTCAGGTGTGGCTGATAGACAGTTTTCAGGAGTGGCTGATAGATAGTGTTCAGAAGTGGCTGATAGATAATTTTCAGGAGTGGCTGATAGATGATATTTAGGTGTTCCAGATAGATAGTGTTCAGGAGTGGCTGATAGATAGTGTTCAGGAGTGGCTGATAGATGATGTTCAGGAGTGGCTGATAGATAGTGTTCAGGAGTGGCTGATAGATAGTGTTTATGTGTTCCAGATAGATAGTGTTCAGGAGTGGCTGATAGATGATGTTCAGGAGTGACTGATAGATAGTGTTCAGGCGTGGCTGATAGATGATGTTCAGGAGTGGCTGATAGATGATGTTCAGGAGTGGCTGATAGATAGTGTTCAGGAGTGGCTGATAGATAGTGTTTAAGTGTTCCAGATAGATAGTGTTCAGGAGTGGTTAATAGATAGCGTTCAGTAGTGGCTGATAGATAGCGTTCAGGTGTGGCTGATAGACAGTTTTCAGGAGTGGCTGATAGATAGTGTTCAGGAGTGGCTGATAGATAATTTTCAGGAGTGGCTGATAGATAATATTTAGGTGTTCCAGATAGATAGTGTTCAGGAGTGGCTGATAGATAATGTTCAGGAGTGGCTGATAGATAGTGTTCAGGAGTGGCTGATAGATAGTGTTCAGGAGTGGCTGATAGATAGTGTTCAGGAGTGGCTGATAGATAGTGTTCAGGAGTGGCTGATAGATAGTGTTCAGGAGTGGCTGATAGATGATGTTCAGGAGTGACTGATAGATAGTGTTCAGGAGTGGCTGATAGATAGTGTTCAGGAGTGGCTGATAGATGATGTTAGGAGTGGCTGATAGATGATGTTCAGGAGTGGCTGATAGATGATGTTCAGGAGTGGCTGATAGATAGTGTTCAGGAGTGGCTGATAGATAGTGTTCAGGAGTGGCTGATAGATAGTGTTTAAGTGTTCCAGATAGATAGTGTTCAGGAGTGGCTGATAGATAGCGTTCAGGTGTGGCTGATAGACAGTTTTCAGGAGTGGCTGATAGATAGTGTTCAGAAGTGGCTGATAGATAATTTTCAGGAGTGGCTGATAGATAATATTTAGGTGTTCCAGATAGATAGTGTTCAGGAGTGGCTGATAGATAGTGTTCAGGAGTGGCTGATAGATAGCGTTCAGGTGTGGCTGATAGACAGTTTTCAGGAGTGGCTGATAGATAGTGTTCAGAAGTGGCTGATAGATAATTTTCAGGAGTGGCTGATAGATGATATTTAGGTGTTCCAGATAGATAGTGTTCAGGAGTGGCTGATAGATAGTGTTCAGGAGTGGCTGATAGATGATGTTCAGGAGTGGCTGATAGATAGTGTTCAGGAGTGGCTGATAGATAGTGTTTATGTGTTCCAGATAGATAGTGTTCAGGAGTGGCTGATAGATGATGTTCAGGAGTGACTGATAGATAGTGTTCAGGAGTGGCTGATAGATAGTGTTCAGGAGTGTCTGATAGATAGTGTTTATGTGTTCCAGATAGATAGTGTTCAGGAGTGGCTGATAGATAGTGTTCAGGAGTGGCTGATAGATAGTGTTCAGGAGTTGCTGATAGATAGTGTTCAGGAGTGACTGATAGATAGTGTTTATGTGTTCCAGATAGATAGTGTTCAGGAGTGGCTGATAGATGATGTTCAGGAGTGACTGATAGATGTTTGTTGAGATATGAGCCAATCTAAATGACACACAAACACCCAAATTGACCCTTTCATCTTCAGATTCAGTTCTGTAACAAGACAGTCAAGTTAAATCACTGTATTGTAGCCTATTTCTTACAGACAATTTCTTTCTTTACGTGACATGCTTGTTTTGATGATGTCCTTGTTGTC
Organism: Oncorhynchus keta; assembly: GCF_023373465.1. Classification (NCBI taxonomy): domain Eukaryota; kingdom Metazoa; phylum Chordata; class Actinopteri; order Salmoniformes; family Salmonidae; genus Oncorhynchus; species Oncorhynchus keta. Next base: position 264,271 of record NW_026290975.1, read on the forward strand.
TATTCTCATTGTTGATTATTCCCAAATAACAGTTAGTAACCACCACACTACAATGTGTTGTGTATACATAAACTAGCAACTGACTGTCCAACCAAACCCCTGCTCTGGTCTGCTCTGGTCTGCTCTGGTAGTGTTGTCCTCCGGTATGAGGTTTCCCCTAGCTAAAGATCCAGGATCAGCTGCCCCTCTCCCAGTCCTGTACTTAACCGTTATTGGGGGAAAGGAACAACTGACCTAAGATCAGTGTCTAGGGTCAACTCAGAAAGGCTAGAGATGAGATAGGATGCTTTGCTTCCCCAGCTCACAGAGGGGGTCAAGGTTTGGACACAACCAGCTCACAGAGGAGAGAGTTTGTAGGTCAAAGGTCAGATAAAGAGAGTGCTGTAACCCCAGCCAGGTCCCAGAGGTCAGAGGGCAGGTGGAGGTTCTGTTAGTAGCCACGAGGAGGAAGAGGATGAGGAAGAGGAGGGTTTAGGGAGGAGGAGGATCAGAGCCTCGATGAACCAACGAGCTCTTCCCTCCCGGCAGTCCCAGGAAAAACTAGAGAGTTGTGGGTAGTGTAGTTAAAGTAATGAGGTCACATGATAGTACAGCAATGGCAGGGCTTTTTCTTCTCTATACCTGCTGGGGAGGGGAGTTCCTTGGTGGCCGTGGCAGAGCTCTCGTCCTTCCCCTCCGACGACAGTTCGGTGGAGTCGCTGAGCGGCCGGGCGCCGGACACCAGGTCGGCGGCGTTGCCGTCGATTACAGAGTAACCGTCGGTGACTGTTTTCTCCCGTAACGACTTCTCATCGTCGTCATCGATCAGGACGATCTCAGCCTTGATGGTGCCGTCGAATCCCAGCAGCCTCTTGGTTTCATCTTGGTTGTCAACGTTATGGTAGCCCATGAAGATCATAGTGACTGGCTTCTCCGCCGTTGCCTGGGGAGCCTCCAGCACCTCTCCCTCGTAGGTTACCTCCCGACGGGGTGGAGGCTGGGTTGTGATAGGGGCGCCTGGAGCTTGGGGAACCTTGTGGGCCATGGTGTCAGGGCTACGGATGGCTGGGGGGGTGGTGTAGGTGGTAGGGAGCTCATCTGTGCGGTCAGTGGAGCTGGGGGAGGTTTTGGTGTCACCAGTACCAACAGGGGTGATAGTAACCTTAGCCTTACCCCCGTCGGCCTGACCGGCGGGCACCCCGACCCGTTGCATCAGCTCGTCCACCTGTTGGGAGCTCCAGGGGTGAACCCCATTCTCCAGGGTGGTGGACCCCCCCGAGCGGACCTCATAGACAACCTTCCGGCCGTCGTCGAAGACCTTGACCCCGCGCTGGGGCACCTCGTCAGGGCTGACGGAAGACGCTGACAGGATCCTGGTGTCGCCTGTCTTCCTGTCCTTCTCCACGTTGATCTCCATGGCGTACATCGCTACAGACAGACAGAACACATCATATCGTTACCATTAGAGTCCTACAATGGGCACATCTCCATGGCGTACATCGCTACAGACAGACAGAACACATCATATCGTTACCATTAGAGTCCTACAATGGGCACATCACCATGGGTACATCGCTACAGACAGACAGACAAAGGGAGACAATGTAGCATGGTATCGCTAAAATATTATTGGACACACAGAATATAGCATGTTACCACATGGTTGCCATATGGTTACTACGTTAGCACAGCAGGACAAAAACTGATCAACACATTAGAGTCCTGACAAGCACATCACCATGGGTACATGGTGTTATAACCAGTCCCAGACAGAACACATTTTACTGTGTTATAACCAGTCCCAATGGGCACATCACCAGTTTACATCGTTACAGACAGACAGGGTATCTCCAGTTTAATTGTTAGTCCTACAATGGGCCATCACCAGGGTATCTCCAGTTTAGACAGTGTTATACATCCAGTCCAGTCCCATGGGCACATCTCCAGTTTACTGTGTTACAGACCAGTCCATAGGGTATCTCCAGTTTAAGTGTTATAATGGGCACATCCCAGGGTATCTCCAGTTTAAGACAGACAGACCACATCAGGGTATCTCCAGTTTTAATGTGTTATAACCAGTCCCAGGGTATCTCCAGTTTTAATGTGTTATTAGAGTCCCAATGGGTATCACCAGTTTACTGTGTTATAGACCAGAACACATCATATCGTTACCATTAGAGTCCTACAATGGGCACATCACCAGGGTATCGCTACAGACAGACAGAACACATCATATGTTATAAGTCCAGCCAATGGGTATCACCAGTTTACTGTGTTATAGACCAGTCCCATCATATCTCCAGTTTAATGTGTTATAATGGGCCAGTCACCATGGGTATCATCAGTTTCAACAGTTAGAACACAGTCATATCTCCAGTTTCAATGTGTTATACAATGGGCCAGTCCCAGGGTACAGTTTTACAGACAGTTACAGAACACATCAGTCCCAGGGTATCTCCAGTTTAAGTCCTATAACCAGTCACCAGGGTATCAGACAGACAGTTTATCATATGTTATAACCAGTCCCAATGGGCACATCACCAGTTTAATGTGTTATAGACCAGTCCAGTCCCAGGGTATCTACAGTTTAATGTGTTATAACCATCCCATGGGTACTCTACAGACAGACAGACAAGGGAGACAATGTAGCATGGTATCGCTAAAATATTATTGTGTTATAACCAGTCCACAGGGTATGCCAGTTTTAATGTGTTATAACCAGACCAGTCCCAGGGTATCTCCAGTTTTCAACACACTGGTGTTATAACCAGTCCCAGGGTATCTCCAGTTTTAATGTGTTATAACCAGTCCCAGGGTATCTCCAGTTTACTGTGTTATAACCAGTCCCAGGGTATCTCCAGTTTACTGTGTTATAACCAGTCCCAGGGTATCTCCAGTTTTAATGTGTTATAACCAGTCCCAGGGTATCTCCAGTTTACTGTGTTATAACCAGTCCCAGGGTATCTCCAGTTTAATGTGTTATAACCAGTCCCAGGGTATCTCCAGTTTTACTGTGTTATAACCAGTCCCAGGGTATCTCCAGTTTAATGTGTTATAACCAGTCCCAGGGTATCTCCAGTTTAATGTGTTATAACCAGTCCCAGGGTATCTCCAGTTTTAATGTGTTATAACCAGTCCCAGGGTATCTCCAGTTTTAATGTGTTATAACCAGTCCCAGGGTATCTCCAGTTTTACTGTGTTATAACCAGTCCCAGGGTATCTCCAGTTTAATGTGTTATAACCAGTCCCAGGGTATCTCCAGTTTCAATGTGTTATAACCAGTCCCAGGGTATCTCCAGTTTACTGTGTTATAACCAGTCCCAGGGTATCTCCAGTTTTAATGTGTTATAACCAGTCCAGTCCCAGGGTATCTCCAGTTTTAATGTGTTATAACCAGTCCAGTCCCAGGGTATCTCCAGTTTTAATGTGTTATAACCAGTCCCAGGGTATCTCCAGTTTTAATGTGTTATAACCAGTCCCAGGGTATCTCCAGTTTAATGTGTTATAACCAGTCCCAGGGTATCTCCAGTTTAATGTGTTATAACCAGTCCCAGGGTATCTCCAGTTTAATGTGTTATAACCAGTCCCAGGGTATCTCCAGTTTTAATGTGTTATAACCAGTCCCAGGGTATCTCCAGTTTAATGTGTTATAACCAGTCCCAGGGTATCTCCAGTTTCAATGTGTTATAACCAGTCCCAGGGTATCTCCAGTTTTAATGTGTTATAACCAGTCCCAGGGTATCTCCAGTTTACTGTGTTATAACCAGTCCCAGGGTATCTCCAGTTTACTGTGTTATAACCAGCCCCAGGGTATCTCCAGTTTTAATGTGTTATAACCACCAGTCCCAGGGTATCTACAGTTTAATGTGTTATAACCAGTCCCAGGGTATCTCCAGTTTTAATGTGTTATAACCAGTCCCAGGGTATCTCCAGTTTCAATGTGTTATAACCAGTCCCAGGGTATCTCCAGTTTTAATGTGTTATAACCAGTCCCAGGGTATCTCCAGTTTCAATGTGTTATAACCAGTCCCAGGGTATCTCCAGTTTTAATGTGTTATAACCAGTCCCAGGGTATCTCCAGTTTCAATGTGTTATAACCAGTCCCAGGGTATCTCCAGTTTCAATGTGTTATAACCAGTCCAGCCCCAGGGTATCTCCAGTTTTACTGTGTTATAACCCCAGATCAACAGGTGTGGTAAAGTTCTTGTCGTTTGTCTCTCCTTCCATCTCTCGTTCCCCCTATCTGTCTGTTCGCCCAGCTCCTACTCTGAGCTGACATGAGCAGAGTGCTAAAAGGAAGTTGGTCCCCGTTGTTCTCTCAACTAGGGAGTGTGTTGTTCTCTCAACTAGGGAGTGTGTTGTTCTCTCAACTAGGGAGTGTGTTGTTCTCTCAGCTAAGGAGTGTGTTGTTCTCTCAACTAGGGAGTGTGTTGTTCTCTCAACTAGGGAGTGTGTTGTTCTCTCAGCTAAGGAGTGTGTTGTTCTCTCAGCTAAGGAGTGTGTTGTTCTCTCAGCTAAGGAGTGTGTTGTTCTCTCAGCTAGGGAGTGTGTTGTTCTCTCAACTAGGGAGTGTGTTGTTCTCTCAGCTAAGGAGTGTGTTGTTCTCTCAACTAGGGAGTGTGTTGTTCTCTCAGCTAAGGAGTGTGTTGTTCTCTCAGCTAAGGAGTGTGTTGTTCTCTCAGCTAAGGAGTGTGTTGTTCTCTCAGCTAAGGAGTGTGTTGTTCTCTCAGCTAAGGAGTGTGTTGTTCTCTCAACTAAGGAGTGTGTTGTTCCTGTATCACTGCTGGCCCTTTAAGGCTGCACTGCATCTCGTGTGTGTGTTGTGTGTGTGTTGTGTGTGTGTTGTGTGTATGTTGTGTGTGTGTTGTGTGTATGTTGTGTGTATGTTGTGTGTGTGGTTTGTGTTTGTCATGTGTGTGGTTGGTTGTATCGCAGCGTTAGCTGTCTATGGATTGGGGCTCTATCCCTCCATCCCTGCATCTGGAATCCCCATTAGCCACCACACCTGTTCCTGTCCTCTCTACCACCCCTGGTCCTCCTATCTACCACCCCTGGTCCTCCTATCTACCACCCCTGGTCCTCCTCTCTACCACCCCTGGTCCTCCTATCTACCACCCCTGGTCCTCCTCTCTACCACCCCTGGTCCTCCTAGCTACACACCCCTGGTCCTGTCATAGCAACCACCCCTGGTCCTCCTAGCTACCACCCCTGGTCCTCCTAGCTTCCACCCCTGGTCCTCCTAGCTACCACCCCTGGTCGTGACCTAGCTACCACCCCTGGTCCTCTTAGCTACCACACCTGGTCCTGTCCTAGCTACCACCCCTGGTCCACCTCTCTACCACCCCTGGTTCTGACCTAGCTACCACCCCTGGTCCTCCTAGCTACCACCCCTGGTCGAGACATAGCTACCACCCCTGGTCCTGTCCTAGCCACCACCCCTGGCCCTCCTCTCTACCACCCCTGGTCCTGTCGTAGCGACCACCCCAGGTCTTGTCCTTTCTACCACCCCTGGTCCTCTCCTCTATACCACCCCGGGTCCTGCCCTAGCTACCACCCCTGGTCCTGTCCAAGCTAACACCCCTGGTCCTGTCCTAGCTACCACCCCTGGTCCTCCTCTTTACCACTCCTGGTCCTGTCCTTTCTGCCACCCTGGACCCGTCCTCTCTACTACCCCAGTCCTCCTCTCTACCACCCTGGTCCTCCTCTTTACCACTCCTGGTCCTGTCCTTTCTGCCACCCCTGGACCCGTCCTCTCTACTACCCCAGTCCTCCTCTCTACCACCCTGGTCCTCCTCTTTACCACTCCTGGTCCTGTCCTTTCTACCACCCCTGGTCCCGTCCTCTCTACTACCCCGGTCCTCCTCTCTACCACCCTGGTCCTCCTCTTTACCTGTCCTGGTCCTGTCCTTTCTGCCACCCCTGGTCCCGTCCTCTCTACCACCCCTGGTCCTGTCCTAGCTACCACCCCTGGTCCCGTCCTCTCTACCACCCCTGGTCCTGTCCTAGCTACCACCCCTGGTCCTCCTCTCTACCACCCCTGGTCCCGTCCTAGCTACCACCCCTGGTCCCATCCTAGCTACCACCCCTGGTCCTCCTCTCTACCACCCCTGGTCCCGTCCTAGCTACCACCCCTGGTCATGTCCTAGCTACCTCCCCTGGTCCTGTCCTAGCTACCACCCATGGTCCTCCTCTCTACCACCCCTGGTCCTGTCCTAGCTACCACCCCTGGTCCTGTCCTCTCTACTACCCCGGTCCTCCTCTCTACCACCCCTGGTCCTATCCTCTCTGCCACCCCTGCCCCTGTCCTCTCTACCACCCCTGGTCCTCCAAGCTACCACCCCTGCTCCTGTCCTCTCTACCACCCCTGGTCCTGTCCTCTCTACCACCCCTGGTCCTCCTAGCTCCCACCCCTGGTCCTGTCCTAGCTACCACCCCTGATCCTCCTCTCTACCACCCCTGGTCATGTCCTCTCTACCACCCCTTGTCCTCCTAGCTCCCACCCCTGGTCATGTCCTAGCTACCACCCCTGGTCCTGTCCTCTCCCCTCTTGGCTCCAGCTCAACAAGCCCCAATACACCCCCCCCACTCCACAGCACCTACCAGGTTTCCTTGGGTGCTCACCAGAGGCAGGTGCTGCTGAGGCTGGGGCCTGGTGAGGAGAGGTGGCGGAGGAGTCTCTGATGTCCGGCTGGTCGGGGAGCTGGTTGGGGAACTGGTTTGGGAGCTGGGGACAGGCGTTACTCACAGCATCTGGTTGGGGCGGAGAGCAGGAGAGGAAGTCAGACTGGATCCCCTGGCCACCACACGCTTGCATTACCCCCTCCCCGTCATCACCCTAACCCCCACCCCCAACACACACTCTATGTCTCTCTCTCTGTCCCTCCACCCACTGTCTGTCACCCATCCTGTCTCTATGCCCCCCCGTCTCTTCCCTCCCACCCTCCCTCTCGCTAACCCTTCTCCCTCCCGTCTCTTCCCTCCCTCCCTCCCTCTCTCCCCTCCCTCTGTAACTCTTTCTCTTCTTTCCCCCAGCCCAGTGCTACGTTCAGCAGAATGTGTAGAGAGGTGTATTAGAGGGGATCAAAGCGGCCCTGGGTTGGGGGGATTCCCTGTGAATAGGTGGATCAGGGTGGACAAAGTACAGGGCTACTGTCTTATGTTGGAGCACTCAATAGTACCGCTGAGGCAGCTGGGAAATGATCCAAGGGGCTATTGTGGCAGAGAGAGAGAGAGACAGAGAGACAGAGAGTAGAGAGAAAGAGACAGAGACAGAGACAGAGAGAGAGAGAGAGAGAGAGAGAGAGAGAGAGAGAGAGAGAGAGAGAGAGAGAGAGAGAGAGAGAGAGAGAGTAGAGAGAAAGAGACAGAGACAGAGAGAGAGAGAGAGACAGAGAGACAGAAAGAGACAGAGACAGAGACAGAGAGAGAGTAGAGGGAGAGTGACAGAGACAGAGAAACAGAGACAGAGAGACAGAGACACAGAGAGAAAATTACAGAAGAGAGAGCAGAGAGAGAGACAGAGTAAAGGGACAGAAGGTAGAGGGAGATAGGGAGAGAGTAGAGAGGGGAGTCAGTAGAGAGAGAGAGAGAGAGAGAGAGAGAGAGAGAGAGAGAGAGAGACTTCCGTATGTGTAATGTTAACTCTTAATTTTTATTGTTTATTTCACTTTATATATTAACTTTATATATTATCTATCTCACTTGCTTTGGCAATGTTAACACATGTTTCCCATGCCAATAAAGTCCTTGAATTGAATTGATAGCAGAGGGAGAGAGCAGAGGGAGAGAGCAGAGGGAGATAGAACACTGCGCATGACTGCAACAGGAGGACCATATCTCCACCTTAAAACAATCCTTGCTAGTTTGTTCTGTGCATTCTGCAGCCTCCTAACTTCACTTGATGATGCATTTCACCCAGACCACAGAACAGTAGTTCACCTGACTCTCAATTAATGATGCATTTCACCCAGACCACAGAACAGTAGTTCACCTGACTCTCAATTAATGATGCATTTCGCCCAGACCACAGAACAGTAGTTCACCTGACTCTCAATTAATGATGCATTTCGCCCAGACCACAGAACAGTAGTTCACCGGACTCTCAATTAATGATGCATTTCGCCCAGACCACAGAACAGTAGTTCACCTGACTCTCAATTAATGATGATGAACAGTTTTCAATTAATGATGCATTTCGCCCAGACCACAGAACAGTAGTTCACCTGACTCTCAATTAATGATGCATTTCGCCCAGACCACAGACCACAGAACAGTAGTTCACCTGACTCTCAATTAATGATGCATTTCACCCAGACCACAGAACAGTAGTTCACCTGACTCTCAATTAATGATGATCACCCAGACCACAGAACAGTAGTTCACCTGACTCTCAATTAATGATGCATTTCCCCAGACCACAGAACAGTAGTTCACCGACTCTCAATTAATGATGCATTTCGCCCAGACCACAGAACAGTAGTTCACCTGACTCTCAATTAATGATGCATTTCACCCAGACCACAGAACAGTAGTTCACCTGACTCTCAATTATGCATTTCACCCAGACCACAGAACAGATCACCGGCATTTCACCCAGACCACAGAACAGTAGTTCACCCGACTCTCAATTAATGATGCATTTCCCCAGACCACAGAACAGTAGTTCACCTGACTCTCAATTAATGATGCATTTCCCCAGACCACAGAACAGTAGTTCACCCGACTCTCAATTAATGATGCATTTCGCCCAGACCACAGAACAGTAGTTCACCTGACTCTCAATTAATGATGCATTTCACCCAGACCACAGAACAGTAGTTCACCTGACTCTCAATTAATGATGCATTTCACCCAGACCACAGAACAGTAGTTCACCTGACTCTCAATTAATGATGCATTTCGCCCAGACCACAGAACAGTAGTTCACCCGACTCTCAATTAATGCTTGTGTTATTTGCTGACTCATTTTTCATGGTAAATATTTATCTTTCCTTCTGATTATGCTGATTTAATATATATTTTTTTATTAATAGATGAGTTATTTGAGACGACCATGATAAGCAGTTGTCTAGCTGCACTCCCAATAGTTTGGTTTCTGACACTTCTTCAATTTGTACTCCTCCCATACTTAATTGTATCCCAGACCAACATGACTTTGGTTTTCTTGGTGTTTAAAACAAGTTTGTTCTGGCAAACCTCACTCCCTGATATTCTCCAAATATCCTTGTAAAGCTGTACCTGTTGAACTGATTGTCTTGCTGTATAAATTGCAAATGGCTAAGGCATAGGGAAGATCGTTGCTATATATTGAATAAAGAAATGGCCCAAGACAGCTGCCCTGCGGTATTCTACAGTTTAACACACGAGGGGAAGAAAATGAACCACTGATACAGGTGGACTGTTTCCTGTCAGTTAAATATGCATTAATTTAGTCAAAATTATTTCATGATCCACTAAAAGAAATGCTGCACTTAAATCTAAAAATAGTACACCCACAAACCTGCCATTATCCATAGCATTGAGAAACTGGTCAGTCATGTCAACCACTGCAGTAGAGAGAGTAGAGAGAGAGTAGAGAGAGAGCGGGAGAGAGTAGAGAGAGATAGGGAGAGAGTAGAGAGTAGAGAGGGAGAGAGCAGAGGTAGAGAGTAGAGAGAGCAGAGAGAGTAGAGAGGGAGAGAGTAGAGAGAGAGTAGAGAGAGTGTAGAGAGAGTGTAGAGAGAGAGTAGAGAGAGTAGAGAGAGTAGAGAGAGTAGAGAGAGAGGGAGAGAGTAGAGAGAGTAGAGAGAGTGTAGAGAGAGAGTAGAGAGAGTAGAGTAGAGAGAGAGGGAGAGAGTAGAGAGAGTAGAGAGTAGAGAGAGAGTAGAGAGAGAGTAGAGAGAGAAATGGAGAGAGTAGAGAGAGTAGAGAGAGATAGGGAGATGCAGAGAGTGATAGGGAGATGCAGATAGAGATGGAGAGATGAAGAGAGAGATAGGGAGATGCAGATAGAGATGGAGAGATGCAGAGAGTGATAGGGAGATGCAGAGAAAGAGGGAGAGAGTAGAGAGAGATAGGGAGATGCAGAGAGAGAGAGGAGTATTGTGGGAAACCTTTAAAGCACACAGCCAGTAGGACTGTGGGTGGAGAGTCTCAACTTCAATGGCTAGGAGTTTGTTTAGCCTGTGTGGTAATGTGTAGCATGTGTAAAGCTTGTCTAGCATGTGTAGTGTGTGTAGAGGCAGTGTGACTGTGTGTGTATATAGAGGGAGCTTGCTAGTACAACGAGATATTTCAGAGGCATGTCGAGCTGTTGATCGTGACCTTAATTGAATAACCATGGCGATAACATCCAGGACTACATTGGAAAGAAATGTTTATTTTTTTCAACACAAATGAAAACCAATCAATTAATCAATTAATAATGATCTATAGTATGTAGATAATAGATCACTCACCATGTTCATTCAATAGTATTTAGATACTGTATATTGTCACTCACCATGTTCATTCAATAGTATTTAGATACTGTATATTGTCACTCACCATGTTCATTCTGAAGACTCTGGAAAGACAAGAAACACAGACAGGACGAGAAGACGTTAAAGATTGTGTTGTGTAGAGTAATGAATGTTCTCTATTTTTCTGTGTAGAGTAATGAATGTTCACTCTCTTTCTCTGTGTAGAGTAATGCATGTTCTCTATCTCTCTGTGTAGATGAATGTTCTCTTTCTCTGTGTAGAGTAATGAATGTTCTCTCTCTGTGTAAATGA